>NW_028318060.1:8564722-8868750 GCF_062004578.1 Staurois parvus
AAAATGACCCCATTTTGGAAAGCAAACATCCCAAGGTATATTCTATAAGGCATAATGAGTCTTTTGAACGGGTTATTTTTTTCCAAACGTTTTTAGAAAATGTGGAAAGAAAAATGAAAACTTTTTTTTCACACAAAGTTTTCAATTTCTAAGATATTTCTAACACACAGCATGTACATACCAAGAATTATGCCCCAAAATGCATTCTGCTACTCCTTCTGAGTATGGCGATACCACATGTGTGAGACTTTTCCGCAGCTTGGCCACATACAGAGACCCAACATCCAAGTAGCACCTCCATGCATTCTAGGAGCATAAAAGGGGCATAAATTACACATCTAATTTCCTGACTCCCTATCACAGTTTTGAAGGCCCTGGAGCACCAGGACAGTGGAAATACCCACAAAATGACCCCATTTTGGAAAGCAAACATCCCAAGGTATATTCTATCAGGCATAATGAGTCTTTTGAACATGTTGTTTTTTTCCAAATGTTTTTAGAAAATGTGGAAAGAAAAATTAAAACATTTTTTTTTCACACAAAGTTGTCAATTTCTAAGATATTTCTAACACACAGCATGTACATAGCAAGAATTATGCCACAAAATGCATTCTGCTACTCCTTCTGAGTATGGCGATACCACATGTGTGAGACTTTTCCGCAGCTTGGCCACATAAAGAGACCCAACATCCAAGTAGCACCTCCATGCATTCTAGGAGCATAAAAGGGGCATAAATTACACATCTAATTTCCTGACTCCCTATCACAGTTTTTAAGGCCCTGGAGCACCAGGATGGTAGAAACACCCACAAAATGACCCCATTTTGGAAAGCAAACATCCCAAGGTATGTATCAGGCATAATGAGTTTTTTGAACATGTTATTTTTTTCCACAAGTTTTTAGAAAATGTGGAAAAAAAATGAAAAAGTATTTTTTGTTTTACACAAAGTTGTCAATTTATAGGATATTTCTTCTATACTCAAAAATACATTTTACTACTCCTCCTGAACATGACAATACCACAATCTGAAACTTTTTCACAGCTAAAGAAAGGATAAGCAAAAGATTACCTATGGTTTTAGGAGAGCATTGGACCAGGAAGCAGGCAACAGCAACAGGATTCGACCAGGCAGCAGGCAGGAATATAGTGGATAAACAAGCCAGGGTCAGAACAGGCAGCAGGCTGAGATCCAGGTAGAAGGAAGAAACATGGTCCATAAAAAGTCCTAGATCAGTCCAGGCAGCAGGCAGAGATATGGTCAGCACAGCCAAAATATTGGTCCTAGACAACAGGCAGGAACATGGTCCATAAAAAGTCCTAGGTCTGTACAGGCAGCAAGCAGAGATATGATTAACCTGTGTTGGTTTGTATTGGTCCATGCAAAGTATTGGTCCAGGCAGCAGGCAGGAACATGGCCCAAAAGTTTTGGGTCAGTACAGGTAGCAAGAGGAGATATGGTCAGCACAGCCAAAGTATTGGTCCAGGCAGCAGACAGGAACATCAGGCTTAGGGCCTTGATCAGGTAGGACTGGGGCACAGGGGTAGAGGCTTCGTCCCACCCAATCTCTTCAAAGCCTCCAGACAACAGACCCTATTCCGGGACTAACAAAACCCGGAGAAAACCAAAAACTGTTTTTTATCTATTCTGAAGCCCCTCACATATGCGAGACCCCTGTGTTATCTTGAATCCCACTACTGCAGTACCAGGGCAAAAGATCAATCCAAGCAGCAGGCAAAAAACATTGTCGATTTAACAGGCCAAGGTCTGTCCAGGAAAAAGGCATAAACATGGTTAATAATCCAGACGGCAGGCAGAAGCATAGTCGATAAAAAAGCCATGGTCAGTTTTGGTGAAAAGCAGAAATGTGGTGTAGAAGCAATTCAGACGGCAAGCAGAGGCATTGTCGGTAAACAGGCCAGGGTCAGTTAAGGTAGAAGGCAGAGGCATGATAAATCATGGCAGTAGGCAAAAGATCAGCACAGATAACAAAAATGGGGAAGTTGCAGGCTGTTGAAAATATGGGGAACTAATATCTTATTAAAGTGTGATAACGTTTGAAGCAGTCTTCGAAGCATAGGCCTGGTTGGGAGGGACATTGGGGACAATGAACACTGGTGTCTTTCCTAATTCCCCTTCTGCTGCATACCTTACATGTTTTTCAACGTCTTCTTCCTGTTTCTGATGGTGGAATTCTCTCAGGGAAATGGCGTTCATGCAGTCTGCTGACACAATCGGAGCGAATGGTTTGTGGTGGAGATCCTTGCTGATAGATTAGGGCAGTGATGACATCTTCAGTGTATTTGAAGAGGTGGCTAGGTCTTTCAGTTGATTTTTGATAGATTATATATGAATTATAAATTACCATGTGGAAAATGTATATTGCAGCTTTTTTGTACCAGTAGAGGGACTTCCTTGATGGTAAGTATGGCTGCAGCATGCGATCGTTTAAATCCACCCCTCCCATGAATTGATTATAATTGAAGATACACTCTGGCTTTTGGACTTCCCCTCGTCTTCTATGAATGTCCACCATGATGTCATTATGGATTGTGGACAGGACATAAACATCTCTCCTATCCCTCCATTTCACGGCCAGCACTTCCTCGTTTCTAACACTTGCAGATTCCCCTCTTTGTAGAGTCGTTCTAATTAAACTTTGTGGGAAGCCCTTCCTGTTTGTTCGGACAGTACCGCAGGCCATTGTTTTTTCAAGGTACAGGTGGCGGAAAAGGGGCAGGCTTGTATAATAATTGTCAAGATAGATGTGATACCCCTTTTGGAGGAGTGGAAAGGCCAGGTCCCAGACAATTTTGCCACTTATGCCAATGTAGGTTGGGCACCCAGGGGGCTGAAGGTGGGAGTCTTTGCCTTCATACATGCGAAAGGCATGCACATAACCCGTTGCACTTTCACACAGCTTGTTGAGCTTAAGTCCATACCTGGCCCTCTTACTGGGCATGTATTGCTTGATTCCCAGCCGGCCAGTAAAGTGGATAAGAGATTCGTCCACACAGATGTTTTGGTCAGGGACATAAACTTCAGAAAATATTCTAGAAAAAAAAATAATTAGGGGGCGAACTTTGTACAGTTTGTCAAAGCCTGGCTGATCTCGGGGAGGGCACTGGGAATTATCACTGAAATGCAGGAAACGCATTATCATATCATAACGTGACCTGGACATTACGAATGAAAATATGGGAATGTGATGGATGGGGTGGGTGGACCAATATGAATGTAGTACATTTTTTTTTGTAAGCCCCATGTTGACCGTAAGGCCCAAAAACAATCTAAGCTCTTCTAGTGTTAGCGGTCTCCACTCGAATGGACGGGCATAACACGAATTGGGGTTGGCTGCAATAAATTGTTGGGCAAATAGGTTGGTTTGATCGACAATTGACTGAAGGAAACTATCAGGGAAAAATAAATTAAAAAAATCAATTGGGGAAACATTTTCTGTGTTGATCTGCACTCCTGGTTGTGCGGTGAAAGGGTGGATTGTAGCTGATCCTGTGTTGGAAGGCAGCCACAAAGGGTTTGCAAGAGAGTTTGGGAGGCAAGTTTGGGACCTGACTCTTGGGGTCTGGCGTGATATCCCAGTGCTGGTACTGGGCCTGTCATCCTGGGGTCTAGCTCTGTTGGTATTTTCTGACTGACCATTTGTGTGTAATGGCACTTGTATGTTGGCGCTGCTCGTTGTTGCCTGCTCTTCAGAGCGTCTTACTCTTTTTGTAGGGACTACTTCCTCTTCCGATTCGGTCACCGATCCACTGCTTTCTCTTGGCTCGTAATCCAAATCGGAATCGGACGGTGAGAGCTCCCCGCTGCTCTCATCTGTCATGCTCAGGATTTGGAAAGCCTCCTCACTAGAATAATATTTTTTGGACATGTTGGCAGTATGTCAGGCAACTGTAATGGGTAATGGGTAACTACTGATGGGCTGCAGTGATGGTGGCTTTTATGGGTACTCTGATGACAGGCTGATGACAGGTACACTGACAGGCTGCACAGTTGTATGCGCTGACAGGTACGCGGTGATGGGCTGCGGACAGGTACACTGTGATGGACTGATGACAGGTACACTGTGATGGACTGATGACAGGTACACTGTGATGGGCTGCTGACAGGTACACTGTGATGGGCTGATGACAGGTACACGGTGATGGGCTGGTGATGCGCTGACAGGTACACTGACAGGTACACTGTGATGGGCTGCTGACAGCTACACGGTGATGGGCTGCTGACAGGTACACTGTGATGGGCTGCTGACAGCTACATGGTGATGGGCTGGTGATGCGCTGACAGGTACACTGTGATGGGCTGGTGATGCTCTGACAGGTACACTGTGATGGGCTGACAGGTACACTGTGATGGGCTGACAGGTACACTGTGATGGGCTGACAGGTACACTCTGATGGGCTGACAGGTACACCGTGATGGGCTGGTGATGCACTGACAGGTACACTCTGATGGGCTGACAGGTACACCATGATGGGCTGGTGATGAGCTGACAGGTACACTCTGATGGGCTGACAGGTACACTCTGATGGGCTGACAGGTACACCCTGATGGGCTGACAGGTACACCCTGATGGGCTGACAGGTACACCCTGATGGGCTGACAGGTACACTGTGATGGGCTGACAGGTGGGCTGACAGGTACACTGTGATGGGCTGACAGGTACACTGACAGGTACACTGTTATGGGCTGACAGGTACACTGACAGGTACACTCTGGCAATCTATAATGTGCTGCACTGTACTGAGCTGTAACTCACGGTTCCCCTTCTTCTCCTCACACAGGATCCGTGTGTGAGGAGAAGAAGTGGTGACAACAAGTGACAGCTCTTTGTTTATACTTCTGATCGGCTGTGATAGGACACAGCCGATCGCAGGGTAAACAGCCAATTGTATTGGCTGTTACCCTAATCAGGGAAAGCGCTGTGTCCATTGGACACAGCTGACAAGATACCGGCTCGCTGCGCCTTGGGGGCGTGCTTTGGGGGCGTGTCCGGGAAGAAGCCAAGTGACAGCTCCTTGTTGCTACTTTTGATCGGCAGTGATAGGACACAGCCGATCGCAGGGTAAACAGCCAATAGTGTTGGCTGTTACCCTCATCAGGGAAAGCGCTGTGTCCATGGGACACAGCGGACATGAGACCGGCCGGATGCGCGCCGCTGGGGGCGTGCTTTGGGGGCGTGTCCGGGAGAACGCCAAATGGCGTGTACCCGGAAAGCTGCAGCGCTTTTGAAGCCGCCAAACGGCTATTGGCCGGGCGGCTAATGGTTAAACATGTCCAGTAAAAAAATTTTAAAAATCAAATTTTGTCATAAAGTTTGGCCAAAATGTATTCTGCTACATGTCTTTGCTAAAAAAAATCTCAATACGTGTAAATTAGTTGGTTTACGTGAAAGTTATAGTAGTAGCTGTATATATACTGGGATTTTTTTTTTTTTTACTAGTAGCGACTTAAAGCAGGACCGCAGGACTGCGGCGGGTATTCTGACACTGGGGGGAACTGACTTGGTGTCACTGACATCCCCAGTGACATCAATACAGTGATCAGTGGTAATAAAAAGCACCGACACTGTACTAATGACACTGGGCAGGAAGGGGTTAACATGAGGGGCGATCAAAGGGTTAACTGTGCGCTGTGTGTGTTTTACTAGGGGCTGTGTGTTAGTGCTTCACTGTAAGCACACTGCTTTGCATGGCTGTGCAAAAGCAGTGTGCACGAGCTGACAGGGAGGAGAGCTGTTTTGTTTACAGTTCCCCCCCACCCGTCGGAGATGCTTGGCAATCACTGGGCGCCGGCGAGTAATCACCGACCGGAACCCAATGGTTGACAGCTGCAGCCACGAGTAAGGCGCTTCGTGCGCGTCCCCTACCTGGAAATGTAAAGTTAGGTATATATACATGATTTTGCACACCCGTGACACCCTGTAGCAGTATATCTACTATAGGGCAGACAGGAAGCGGTTAAAACATTTTACTGTTACTATTTTACAGAAAGCACCACAAGCTATGTACTCCTTTTGGTGCATTGGCCGCACGTGTGGTGCTCTATGCAGTGAAATTAGTATACTTAGTAAATGCATGACAAGCAATGTGTAGTGCTACCCCGTAGGAGCCGATGACTTTAACTGGTTCTTCCCCAAACAGTGCAGAGGCTGGCAATCATACAGGCAACACTCCATTCATTCTCGCTCCATTAAACAGTCTAGGGGATATCTTTTATAGTTTTTTTGCTTGTAGAACTTGTAACAGGAGAGGGGTTAGGGTGGTATGGGGTTCTCCACAACGGCTAACAGCATCATTGAGAGGACAGTCTAAACCTTCACAGATGAGGACCATGAGGTATCCTTCAACTTCAGGAACACTACACAGTACAGGAAAGCACTCTCACAGTCTCACACAACTCACAGTCCTCAATCCTGCTGAGGACAGGGAATAACCAGTATGTGTAAGCAATGATGTACTAATGTTGTATTAATCATTACTTATTTATACCGCACACATTAGGCTGCATTCACACCTGAGCAATTTGTTGCTTGGAGCTCAAATCTCGAGCCTCCAAAAATGCTCAAACTTTCAAAAAAATCAATTGTTCTCTATGGTGCCAGTTCACACCTGATCACAGGCACCATAGAGAACAATTGATTTTTTAAGTAAGTTTGAGCATTTTTGGAGCTTCAAGTTAAAAATCGCTCAAATGTGAGTGCAGCCTTAGTGGCCTTACTCATTTAACATTTGTAAAGTGTTAAAGTAGCCCAAATGCGCTGTTAACACTTTATAAGCCCCTCATCTATTTGTGTCTGTGTACTGATAAGGGTGTGTCAAAGGGTATATTTCATATCAGGGAAAAAGCGCAAAAGTGCCAGCAGCAGCCAACTAAAATTTGCTCTACTGAAATCAGAACATTACCAAATGCAGACTGCTTCTGACGGTACTTCACTTTGCATCTGTCACTTTCCTTTTAACTCTGAATTTATTCTAGTATAAGCAAATGTAGCTGGTGTGTGTATCTATGCTTAAAATAAGGACAGCATATCTAATATTGTACAAAATAAGGAACAGCAACAAGCCAAGTGATTTGGTAGAGCTAATGAAAAACTAGGCGATCTCTAATTTAATTTACTTTATATTTTCTAATGTGGGAGTGTGTAGTACCTCACATAATGCAGCAAATAGGAAGTAATATTTTCTTGCATATAATCTATGTTTTATACAGCGCTATTGATTTGTGTTTAAACGTGCAATAAACAAGCATATTCTCTACAATGCTCATATCTTCAAATAAAAATGAAACATGATTCTATAAAGTGTCCTTTGAGCTTCAATATAGTCTCTCTGTGCATATAAAGTGTCCAAGTGTTTTCAGTTATTCACAGTATAATGCACAATGTCTTCAAACTTATTAAAGTGTCCGTGCTCAAAAAAGTGCTCCATTTTCAACAATCAGTGCCATAATGTTCCCGAAATCCTCCACCATAAACACAGAACACTCTTTCTCCATTTGCAGCCGGTGATTCCCCGCCGGCACCCGGTGATCTCTGAGTATTATCGATGGGGGAGAGACCTTTATGTAAACAACACAGATCTCTCCCCTGTCAGCTCCTGCACACTGCTTTGTATGGTTCTGCATAGCATAGCCATACAAAGCAGTGTACTCACAGTGTAAAGCACACACAGCCCACATAGTAAAACAGCACACAGTTAACCCTTTGATCGCCCTACATGTTCAAAATTGTCAGTGTTTTTTTTTGTAGCGCAAAAATTAAAAAACACACAGAAGATCAAATACCACCAAAAGAAAGCTCTGTTTGTGGGGAAAGAAGGCCAAAAATTTTGTTTGGGTGCATGACCGCGCAATTGTCAGTTAAATTAAAGCAGCGCCGTATTGCAAAAAATGGCCTGGTCAGGAAGGGGAGTAAATCCTCTGGAGGGCAAGTGGTTAAAAAAACCCAATAGCGCTGTATAAAAGATAGGGTGTATATATAAGGGCTGATACGATTAGATTAGTATAGCACTTGGTACAGCAGCTGTGATGAATTAATGGATCACATCCAAAGAGCTGGTTCACATTATTAAAATAAATTTTCTTGTGTAAGTGATATATATATATATATATATACATACACAAGGTGGTATCAAAAAGTTTCACGACTAGTTTTGTAACACGCCAACAGATGGCAGCACAAGGCAAGGCTGGTCGCATAGTCGCTGAGAGCACCGACCTTTATAGATCAGTGTGCCAAAAGACATCTAAGTGGGAGAACTTGCAAAATCGCAGGGTGTTCAAATACTTCTGTTCCTCACTGTAGTGGATGCAAGGTCCTGGGTCTAGTAACAGTTTAAGGAAGGCTGTCATTCTGACTTCAAAAGTCAGATAATCCTTCCTGATTAAGTACTGAAAGAAATACAATAAGAAGGGTGCAGGAGAAAAAACATTTGGTTTTATGGTGGGAATCCAGCAGAGGCTTTCCACCATAGTGGAAATTGTTGTGAATATTAGGAAATGCTGTTTTAATAGGTGAAATTAATCACCACAGATCAAAAAATGATCAGAAAGACTAATTACTATGAAGAACATCTGGGTTCACCATAAAAGTCCAAAACATTTGAAGTGGCCAGATTGTGAGTTGTAGTTCTAGAAAGATGTAGTTGTGGAAATTGGGAGCATACAATTAATGAATACAATAAAAACCAGCAATGAGGATTGTAGTTACAAAGTAATGCAGTAAAACATTTTTAAACTCATGACCTAAATATAGTAAAAAAATAACTAAATAAACATTACGTACAAACAGTAGGATTTGTCTCCTGTGCTGCTTTCTTCTCTGTTAGCTAAAATCCTCCTTCCTCAATCCTTCCACCCTCCACCATTACCACTGCAATCTTCTGGTGTGGTGGGAGGTAATAGAATTGAGGGAGCTGCTATGTGCACTCTTAAAAAGTTCCTGACTATACCCACGCTTTCAGCCCAGCTCCTCCATTCATAGAAACCATACTACAGGTTCTATGAATAAACGTAAACAATGAACAGAGGACAGACAGATGATTGAAAGGTCCATCCCCTCCAATCAAAGACTGTTTCATACATAGAAGCTGTAGTTCCAGCTTCTATGAATGGGGAAGTTGGGCAGAAATGGCAGGCATAATCAGGCATTCTTGAGGACCTGTTACAGCTTCCAAAGTCCTATAAACCGATGCTGCACCAGAATTTTTTTTTTATTTTGACTGAACGTAGGCTTTAATAACTTATTCTTAATAAAAGTGCCCAGCAACTTCTCTAGAAGCCATTCTTTAGCAACCAGAGTGTAAACAAGACCAGAATAGGTAATTACTATAGTGGTCAGCATCACTAGTTCTTTATCCATTGTTACTGCTTATGTAGATTACAGAGATTTGAGCTCCCAACAGAGATTCATTGCTTAAAGCACCATGTGTTTGCAAATTGATTCTTTTTCCTTAGAAACTGGATTATATCCAGATTCCACCTGAAATGGTGTGATGCATAGGCCTTCACAATCAACAACTACACTATGGAACTTGCTCCATTTCAGGTTAGGAGGTACTACCCTTCTGAGCAGGCTAACTGTTCATTTAACTGTAAAAATTAGCCCTTAAGTGTTGAGGGAAGGGGTGGGTTTATGTAATAAGGGTTAATTTAGAGGTATATTTGAAGACATGTGCACATTTAGTACAGTAGAAGATGGTACAGTTGCATGTCATAGTCTTGCACAGCCTTTTTAATGAAAACTCCCCCCTGGGTCCTTTTCCTACTGCTTTTGTTTGCCAGAGCCCCATTCATTCCTGTAGATAAGCTGTATTAATGGCAGCCACCCAGCAAAGCACAACTCATGATAAGAATGACTTGGGCTATGGTGCCCAAGCACAGTAAGAAGAGGGCCCAGCAGGAACATCTCTCTTCCAAAGGTTGGTCAGGGCAGGCTGCACAATATATATAGCTGGAATTGGGAGGTATTGGGAAGCATTTTTACCAGGTGGGGTGCAGTCTTGGGGATGGGTTTAATTAAGGGACAACTGTACAAGAGTTACACTTCTCCTTTAGGGCTTGTTTACACTTGCTTCAAAATGTGGCATTGGACACACTTTTTTTAAAGCACTCTGAATGCCAATCAAAGTTCCTGTCACCAAATAAAATAGTAAGCTTAAGTCCTGTTTACGTTATATTTGCATTGCTTTAAAAATTATACCCCATGCTTCAAAGCAGCTTCAAAGCCTCCATAGAAGTCTATGACAAAGCTCGCTTACAGCACCTGTGGCTTTTGAGAGGCTTTTATTCAGCTCTAGCTTTGCTTTGTTTTGGAGATATTGCAGGTATAAGATATCCTAGGATACACTGGGAAACCAACAAACTAACCGAAAAGATGTCATCAGCAGTCACTTCCAGCTCATGTGTGAATATTCTGGGAGTGTCTGGTGCAGACGTCACATCTGGTGTGCAGTGTGGAAGTCGAGCGGGGTCCAGACCGGAGCAGAGCAACTAGCAGACGGCATACATGCTGTGCAACATGGGAATGCTATAGAGGATGATGAGCAGGAACTGGAAAGAGAGGACTGAGTGGCAGAGGATCAGCAGAGTTGGGGGACTGGAGCAGGAGAAACTAGCAATGTCACACGTTGTGCGCAGCGTAGGAGCAATATAGCGGGAAGTGAGCAGGGACCAGAGATAGAGGGGTGGATCAGCAAACCAGAGGATCAGCAGAGCTGGGGGTTACTACTGAGCAGGGAATCAGCAGAGCTGGGGGTTACTACTGAGGGGGGCATCAGCAGAGCCAGGGGTACTACTGAGCAGGGAATCTGCTGAACATGAGCACTATTAAGCTGGGGGATCTGCTGAACAAGGATACCAATGAACTGGAGATCTGCTGAACAGGGGTACTAATGAGCTGGGAATGTGCTGAGTGGGGGTACTACTGAGCTGGGGCTCTATTGGGCCCTTTAAAAATCAAAAATCAATACACATATCAGGCATTTGCAAAGCTTCATTAAAGCTTAAAAAAAGCACCACCGAAGCATCATCAAAGCATCACCGAAGCATCACTGAAGCATCAAAAACACCTTAAAAAAGCATGTTGAAGCGGTAGGTGCTTTAATGTGTGTTAAAGTCGAAGTAAGTGTAAATGAGTTCAACCTAATGAAAGGAGTGCTAATTGGTAAAACCCTGGATGTAACCCTTTACCACTCCAAGCAAAGCTTTAAAAAAACGTTTTGCATAATATTTTTAATAATCATTAATCATTTGAATGAGATGCATGTATATTTTATATATATATATATATATATATATATATATATATATATATGTACTTTATCAGTTCACAATATTACAACTGTACCTATATAGGCTGATATTTTAGGAGTACTTAGCCAAAACTGATTGTTTATTGGTTTTAGGCAGAAGGGCCTAGCACAAAAGTTCCTCTAGTGAAAGAAAAACTGTATAAAAATTGTATTTTTATTTACTTCTTTGACTGTAAATATTTGCTTGTTAAGAGTGAGAAAATTACAATGGTGCACAAGCATAGCAATGGAGAAAGACAATACCTGCTGAGTCAGCACTGTTTATTTCTTTAAGACAGACAAAGAAAACACTTTAGTATGTGCTATAATGTAGCCTGCACAAACCTAAAAGCTATGTAAGATGCTGTATGAGGAAGTATAATAACTAAACTAAACAGCATAAAACATATTCAGATAAACTGCCAAGCCCATTTTCACATTACATTCACCACATAAAAAATATACAGTGAAGGAATAATAAAAACAAGAAGTAAATCTAAGTATATGCATATATATATATATATATTCTATGTTATGAGTTATACATATGTTTTGAAAGTCACAGCAACTAACACTGCGGATTTGCAGCATAAAATGGGTTCATAGTGAAAGCTTGTGGTGTTTGGTTATCTAGGAGATTTTGAGGATCCTTCACTAGTTTAGACAAGTGGGATGCTCTTATTGAAGTTGTCCAGGCACAATCAACTAGGAAGAGCCCTCTGAATGGAACAACAAAAGTCTAGAGTTTTTATATTTCTCTGCAGACCAAGGAATGATTTGGAGTCCCTAAAGAAACATAAAGCCTTTCTACAGAGCAATCTTGTGTTGTTTTTTTTATTTTAGGTCACATAAAGGAACTTAATATTAGGATGTTTCTATATCACGGAGGAAACAGTGCCAAAATAATAGACCATAACATCAAAGTAGGCTCTAATACTGGTGCAACATCCCTAAATTTCAAAGTACAGTATATATAGAGTTATAACTTTCATGGCAGGACTTTGAAGATACCACATAGTCAAAACTTTATAAAAAAAAATATACAATTTTTATTAACACATTTTGTTTCTAAAATCTGTAATGTATAACATTTTTTTCTTTAACATCATAAATAAAGCACAAAATATATGTAGTGCTACCCTCGAACTGAAGATTTGACAGATTATTTCTCAAACAGTGCAGAGGCAGCCAGACACAAAGCAATCAGTATCACTATCGTTCAGTAATCAGTCTAGGGTGGGGTTTCTCAACCAGGGTTCCATTGAAACCTGGGGTTCCTCCAAAAGTTGCTATGACCAATTTATGCCTCTCAAATAAGTTCTTACTAACACCACTGATCTTTATAGCTGTAAGGGAGTAATTCTTCCCACTAACCATCATATTATGGTATCATGAGTTGAAAATACAGTAATTTCTGGCAGGGGATTCCCTGCGACTAGAAATTTATTTCAAGGGTTCCTCTGAGTTGAAAAGGCTGCAAAAGACTGGTCTAGAAGATGTCTTTTTGAAGCTTATTGCTAAATATCTTGTAACTTGGGGGGGATGGGATACTCCAAAATGCTTGATCACAAAACTGCAGAGGACACTTTTCTAGGTAGTAACAACAAAGTTTTTTTCACTCCCAGCTGTGGACCTGGAGAATATTAGGCACAGATTTAGAAGAGGACACCTCTCCACTAGTTAGTAGCAACACAGTCTTTCACTTCCAGCTGAGAACCAGATAATTGTTGAGCACAATTAGTAGAGATAGACTGAAGCAATGCAGGTCCTTGCAGCTGCATACCACAAGATAGGTATGTGATACTAGTAGTAACAGATTGGAGCAGTCTAGATTCTTGCAACTTGGGGCCACAAGGTAAATTAGCTGCACAAATAGGCAGGCTGGAAAAGTTCAAACATCCACAGCTAAGGACCATGGATAAACTGCAGCATGGAGGGCTTGGCTCTATTCACAGATCCCAACTGCAAACAAGCCCATGCACTCTGTCCAATAGAGAGTAGTCCAGCTGTCAGTCCAGGGAAAGCTTCAGGGTAAACAGTCCCTTGAAGCAAACAACTCCACTTCCCCTCAGAGAAGAACAAGTTTGAATAGGTCCCAGGTGGGGAATTTGGGATTCGGTTGGGGAGTTGTGCTAGGTGGAGGGGATTTGAGGGGGTGTGCGACAAGGGGAAATTTTGAAGGGGTTGTGCTGGGAGGGAAATTGGGGGGGATTGTACTAGGAGGGGGGATTTTGGGGGGCAGGAGGTCCTGGAAGGATGATTTGGGTGAGGGATTGTGCTAGGAGGAAGAATTGGAGTATAATAATTTGTTTTCTCATACCACACAAAAATGTACTGCCTTTTTCAGACACACATGGTTGCCATGAATTCTTAATGACATCCCCACTCATCTAGCAAATGCGTGTATGTTTGTATCTGAGCAGCTCACATGCATAGAGCAGCTCATCAAAAAAAAATGCAACGTGTGGGAACATGCAAAAAAACACGTGCACTCAGATGCACCTCCTGGTGTGAACGAGCTCTCAGACTGGTGTGCCCTGGGATTGTGCACAATTCTAAAGGGTGCTTTGACTCAAAAAATGTTGAAAAATACTGGTGTTGACACCTGACATAGGATTCCCTGGGAGGCTCTTTTTAAAGCTGTCTAGGCACAATCCACTAGGAAAATACCTCTCGATGAAGCAACAAAATTCTAGGGAGTTTATATTTCCCTATTGAACAGGGAAGGATTAGGAGTCTGCAAAGTAACATTGCTGATCACAAGGCTTTAGAACGGTTGAGCAGAAGTTGATTGGTAGATCAACATATGTCCAACTGCAGTGGCCACACATGGATCAAAATCCGGTTCCTGCTGAACTGGCCGAATTCCAATCCATGTGTGGCCAGTTTAAGACACAATCTCCTTTTCAGCCTCATAGTCCAAGGTCCATTACATGCAAATTACTTGGTGGGCCTTTGTCTTGTTAGGTTTTTCCAAAATATCTCTTTTGCACTTTTATTTAAATGGCCTAAATTAATTTTTGCAATTGAATAATTTCCAAATGTCATCAAACCCATAAATTACAATATTATTTTAGTAACTGCATCTATAAAGAACATATTATTCTGTATCAGAATATCCATTTTAAATTGAACTAGCCTCCTGAGAATTTCCTTATGCACTCTTAGGGCAGTAAATTTACATTACACTTGTTAATGTAATCATGCCATTGAAATGACACTAAGCATAGAATCATAATCAAGTCTTCTGATAGCCATTGTATTATGACCAGTCTTATAAACTCCGGCATCCATTATGGATGCTAAATACAGTAACAACAATGATGTAAAATGATTAGATAATCAAATTATTGTATGAACAAGTAAATGTAATAGGATTAAGGTGCCAGAAGTACTAATAGTGGGCTCTATTCAGTGAGCTGTAATGAGATTGTTCTCAGCGAGATAAGCTTTTGCAACCAGACTGGATTACAAAGAGTGGATATGGAGTATTAGTGAATTCTTTCAATTCACTGCTTCCCTGTGCTTTATTGATAAACACCCTAATCCTAATTTGTCATTGAATAACTGTTAGAAAGCTGCTTGTCACATACCTTCAGTGAAGTCTTTGTGGAAGGCTGTTCATTTTATTATATGTGAGGGTTTTTTTAAAGCCTTATAAAAATTATGAATATAATCTCCTCTATAAACACATTAGCAAGAAACTATGACTGAACTAGTACTGCAAGGGGGTCCTTCAACCCAGCAATAAAATAAAGCAATAACGTTTGCTTAGAAGGTTCTGCATACATCTTCATATCTTATTTTCTGCTGACAACAATTATAGTATGTTTCAGTATTCTAGTTCAAGGAGGGAGTGTTATTATACTTACTTATTATACTTACTAGATCATTAGGAATATCAGTCCTGGGACATAAAAGTTGGTGCTGGTGAAAAAATAAGGACAATATGTAACTCTACTGGGTAGAGATAGTGGTGAGCTAATCAGTTTGCTAATCAGTTTGCATAAACAGGGTTGTATCTTGCATAAGGGCAGTCAACACAATAGGATATTTGAAACAAATTGCTGATTTTGTACTGAGACAACCAAACTTCTATGCAAACTGGTGAAAAGGTCCTTTGGACCCTTTATCATTTCATTCCCTGTTTGCAAAATATACAGGCAGGTTCTCACTCCTATGCCCACGGGCATTTAGTCTGCAAGTAAACAAGCTAATAGTCAATCACCAAGCATGCATATGAAAGTGGCCAGCTTAGATGGTATGGTTTATGGCTTTTTAAGGGAAAATCTCCCTTTGCTGATTACCTTAAATGCTGGCAATTCGGGGTGAAATTTACCATGCAGCTTGGCCACAGGGTTGGATTTTTCAGATTCGTGCCTCACTTTTACATACATTGGACAGACGCAAAATTTACATTGATAGAAACATTGATGCTGGTTTGCTAAATAATTGTATTATAAGAAAAGTCTTTCATTGACCATTAACATATAGAAGTAGGGTCACCTAGATTCTGCTTCCTAATGCATAAGTGTTATCAGCCACAGAAAATCGGCTGATTGCAGACATCCAACAAATTTCTGAGTGCCCCACAACCATCATCGCAGCCCTGCAAAAAGCTGTGTCTTTCACTAGCCTTCTAATTGTGTGGTGGCAGGCAGCTCCCTTCTGTTCCCCCTCCACAACCCACTGTCTTTTGTATGCCCTCCAATTCCCACTGCTTTCCCCCTCCTGGTTTTGGCAGAGTGAACAGTCTGTGGAGGGGACACAGAGGGTACCAAACTGTGGTGCACAGTGGGAAGGATCCAAACCATTCAGATAGCCAGTGAGGGATTGGTAAATATGTCTCTCATGTTTGCACATCCTTCATTTTCCTAAATGAGTACCTGAGTGCTCAGTACTGACCACTCTGGTGTTCATTCATAACTAAAGAGATACTAAACATGAACGGCATGAATGGCATTTACCATTTGTACTTTTTGTAAATGAACACAGAAGTGCTCTGTACTGAGCTCTTCCATGTTCAATGTTAGTGAATTTGGAGCTGCAGAGCAGAAGGCGATTGAGGAGAAATAGTTCTCATCTGAAACACACGCACACACACATAGATTACACACAAACATAACATACAAATGTGCACTGCAGACATTGTGGTAATGCACATTTTCTCTGTTGGTGCCCAAACTGCAAGGGTGTGTTGCCACTAATGGGTGTGTCTTATGGTCCTCATTATACATGTGCATTGTTACAAGCAATGCTTGATTTTTTTTTCATTTAATTAGATATAGTCAACTCTATTAATAGCAGCAGATTGCAATTGTCACATGTTCTAATGCACCAAAAATAAAATGTATGCCTGGATCATTCTATTGCAATGCACACCAACCATCTCCAGCAACATCCTTTACCCACCAGGTCTCTTTTCCTCAGTTGCTGGAGCGAGAGAAAAAAAATGTACCCCAATCACCCCCATGCCCAGTGTTTCAATATTAACTTGGCAAAACTGCTGTCTTTAAAGCTGCTCTCATTCTAGCTGATGGGGTTGGTCACATTCTGCAGTTTTATGAGCCTGTGTGCAGCACAGTGGCAGATACCCAGCTGGCATTTTTTCCCAGAAAGCCATGCCTGCACTCCACCAGCATGTGCAGTGATAATGTCTCTGTATCACTAGACCATGAGGTCAGCGACAGGGTCCACAAGACTACAGATGTGGGGTCCAGCAAGCATGGTCAGAAATGGTACATGTTCTTTATGGCACACTGAGAAAATGTGTTGGCGACAGAGAAGGACGCATGCCGGGGCACAACATTGAAACAGATGGTGCCACCATATGTCCTGCATCTTGGTGAGGGTAACAGAACAGTCACCTCTCCCTACTTCTCTTCAGTGGCCTTAGGGGGGTGATTCCTTAGAACCATCAACCTCTCTTCCAGGCACCTTAGACCGATGGAATGGCCCAAACGAAACACTGCCATGCTGATTTTCAGCTAGTATTCATGTGGGCCAGGGGAGCCGCACTGGGCCACAAACTCTAGAAGCTGTTCAGGATAGGCAGATTGAGAGGTAGTTTACCCTATGCCAGATTATACCTGTCTAGTTGTGTATGACAACAGCGCCAACCTGCATGCCACCTTTGGCTGTAATCACCAGGACTCATACTTGCCATTTTTGAATCAAGAAATCAACTTAAGAGTGTATTTATTTTAGTAATAAAAGCTCTTAAAATTTTGTAGTGAGCACATGCGCAGTATTTGAACATTTTGACTAGGTCGATTATCACCAGGCCGATTATCACCAGGCTGCACACTATCCAGCTTTTCAGCATTATCATTGTTTTTTTATTTTTTATTTTAAAGAGCCTCTAAAAGTTTTTGTGACACATGTACAGTCTTTAAACACTTTGACTAGGCCACTTCATAAAGCAGACCAACAGCAGTCAGTTTTACAGGTGAGCACCCACTGCACTGGTTGGGTTAAATTTTTGTTTATGCATAAGGCACCCATAACAGGTACTGCACTTTTACTTATCCCATCCCTTGCTCTCTAGCAACTGGCACTCAAATCTTCTCAATGATGCTCAGGCTTGTGGGTAATCCCTTGGGGTATTCACAGACAATGCAAGACTATTGGCCCTGCATTGTACTTGAGGATGTCACAGTACCTGTGATCACCAAATTGCCAGGGAGAGGAGGATGCCGTACCTGGTCTTGCAGCATAGAGGAAGCCTGCAGGAATGGGGGATCAGGTAAGTTCTTGTTATGGGTACCCTAGACAAAAATGAGCATTGAACCCTTGTAGTGCAGCCCCACTGCAAGGGACATTTTTCATTTTCCCTGGAGTTCAGCTTTAATTTAAAAAAAAAAAACTTCAGTATTATAGTGCATTTAATTTACTACAAAAAGGCCTCAAGATATTGTAGTTAACGCATGGTCTTTAAACATTTTGACTGGGCCGCTTTGTCAACAGGACCCACACCAGCCATTTCTACTTTAAGGTCTTAAGTGCATTTATTTCCCTGTAATAAGTATATGCACAGTTCTTAAAGAGATTGTAAAAGCTATATTTTTTTTTTATTAAAATAACAAGCATGTTATACTTGTGGACTCTGTGCAATAGTTTTTTAAAGAGCAGCCTCGATCCTCCTCTTCTGGAGTCTAACACCAGTGTTCCTAGCTCTTCCTCATTTCTGAGTGCCTGAGTGTACAGAAGTCAATTGATAGATTGACTTCTGTGCAGCACAACCTGCCTATACATGGAAAGAAATCAACGTATGTCACCCTTAGTATGTCTTGGGCTCTATGTTAATATAGATAAACAGTTTCAGCAATCAACACAAGCAATTAGCACCTAGCTTTCCCTGCAATCTGCTGTCTTTTCCCTATCCCATATCTGCTCCAACACAGTAAACAAAGGTTGCTTGGTACCTTGATTTTTATAAGGAGGAAGCTGGTGCATAGGAAAACTGTCCCTTTTATGTTACCTACCCACTGTTCAGAAGCTGTTGGTAATCGGTTGCTATGGCTGTGAATAGCTGCATATGTTCACCATTTTCTCAAATTGCAAATGGCTTGAGTTCAGCTCAAACTCAGAGTCAATCCAAACCTAAAGCTCATCCCTAGGTCAGACTAATAAATGAGTTGTGGTCATATGGTGGCAGTAATACTGTGTTTTTTTCTGCTTCATTTTCTGTTAAATTCCAGATGTTGGGTAGACTGCCATGCAGAAGTTAGCATAACAATTCTATCTTTTACAAGCAGGTGCTAAGTGATGACAGTATCTGTTATAAAACGTCAAAAGAGGTGCAATTTCTCTATGCTTACTAAATCATAATGCTTCTGATTACATCATCTAGAATGTATGAAAACATTGAACCAAAACATTAAAGAACTCTGGGATAGGCAAAAAAATCACCCATTAGTACACATTCTTACACAAAACACTAAAAAGTTAATAACATTTTTCAAATCCTTATCATTGAGGAGAAAAGTGTAATTGAATTTTCATGACCTCATCTCTGTAATTCAAAAGATAACAGCATTTGCTTTGCCAGGAAGGAGGTTTAACAGCAGGGATTACATCATATCATCTCCTCTCTCTGCAGAACTACTGTAAGAGGGGCTAAATTGCATCACTGCTTACTGAAGAAAGAACTATAGAAGGGATGTGCCAAGACCAGTGGCTGGGGGAATAGGAGGTTTAACAGCCACTGGTCTGACAAACAGGGAACCAAGGAGAAACCAAAGAGAATTTACGGCTTGATTTGAAAATGAATAGGTTATTTCAAGGCAACTACTGAGTGACTCATAAGACGGATGATATATTCAGTGATGTAGGAAATTAGCATTAAGGATATGTAAAGAAGTTTTAGCCTGGAGTTCTGCTTTAATGATAACATACAGCTTTCTGATAAATTGGAGAAATGATAATGCTTGTTCTACTTTTGAGTAATATTGAATGCAGCAGACATTCTGATATGCATATGTTAAGCACATATATAAAAGCTGCAGGAAGCTACTTAATAACCATGTATTAATTGGAAGTCAATGATTGATAAATAATAGCTAAACAAACATAAGAACATTAGTAAACTTCACAACTCACAAAATATTTATTCCATCATGTGTGAAAAAAAGTAATAACAAATGAAAGTCTTACATGTCCACAAAAAAACCCTGAAATCTTAACTATATTTTATTTTAGTAGCATTACACAGTTTTACTAATGGTAACTGTAAAAGTGTAAACCCTAACAATGAAATCTGCTTATTTGGTCCTGTTTGGTCTGTTCAATACACCATTGAAAATTATTTTGGTGTATTTGTCAGATACATTTAGAAAAATACTTGTTGATTTTGACGGCAATCTTGAGAAACTTTTTGTGCTCTGTGCATTTGTTGTCTGTTATCATTTACATTGCTCTTAGCTCTCTCCAGGAACTATAGAAACCCAACCCTCTGTTGTCTTCTTTATGTTCTATCTTGTTTCCCTTGTCCCAGTACATATACGTGAGTGGATATTGACATTGTTTTATTCTGTTGCTAAATCTGGCAGATTTACCAAATAGAGAAATAATGGGAAAGAAATCTGAAAAAACCCCACTAATGCAGCTACCACATCTATCAACTAGATACAAATCCTATAATATATTAGAAGTTATGCATTTAGCACTCTGTATTTCTCTAGATCTAATCTGTTTTATATTATTTTGAGATACAAATATCATATAATAAAGCTGTATCCTCATTTGAAAGTCTAAGCACCAAGCATCTGGAGGATGCGGAAGCACATTGTACACTGGATGCTGTATGATGCGATAAAAGGGAATTTATTTTCAACCTATTTAGAAGCTGTGCTTTCAACAGTTGTTCTTTATCTTTTCTGATACTGAACATGACTATATCAGCATTGTACTGACAGGAAAGAGAATTGTGCACAGAGTACAAATCTGAAAGGTTAATTTCCACGGTAAAGTTTGTTGTTGGCTAAGCAATAGAAGGTAGCGTGTCATGCAGAAAGCTTGTCCTGTTCTCAAATCTGCTTCCTAAATTTCAACATTCATTATTTGATATTGATGATTGTTAAACAGGACTCTTTACAAACCAGATAGTTGTCTCCTTTCGTTATACAAATGTATCTGTTTTCAGGACATGGTACTTAAAGGACAGCCAACACAGTAAAACATTTGGCTAATTTGCTGCAGAAACAGCAGGCCAATAACTTGAATGCTCATCTGAAATACGTATATGAGAACTGTTTTACCAATTGATTTGTAAATGTTTTGAGACACTCTTGTGATTTTTGTGACTTTTGTGACTTTGTGACTCTTGTGACCTCACTATTTCTTGGATCAGCTTTGCGGGTTCCCTTGTCAATTATTTTCTTCCAGACTGCTCATTGAGCAACATCATAAATGCTCCAATGAACAAGTAGATGACACAGGATACTGTAAAGCTAAACCAAGAAAAGGCTTGAATATATGAATGTCAACTGTGAATCTAACTGTTTGGCCCAAGTTCCAGTTAACTGAACAAGAAAGGTAATGCTACACAGGCTGCATCATAAACGTATCTTTTTCAGGTCCAATGCTGCCAATGTTTGATTGACTTTGGAACGCCTAAAAGCCAGTGTAGCCTGTTATAATTTCTATAAATAACAATCTCAAACTATTCTAGAACAGCATGATGAGGAGCTTTTAAAGGAGACCCTACTAACTATGTACAAAGCTAAATTTACTTAAGTCGGCTGAAGATAGATAGATCCCTGCTGAACAGGCTGATATTTGATCCATCTATGGGCAGGATGGTTGTGCACAAGTCAATCCATCGATCAACTTGAGTACAACCATCCTGTCAGATTTTTTACATGTGATTACTGCCAGAGGCTATAGCAGCTAGCAGTAATCATTGTATCCTGCTGGCTGGTGGAATACAATAGCTCTGCGGGAGACATTCCCCCATCAATGCTTACTGTGTTGATGGGGGAATCAAGTGATTTTCTTTTCTCCCAGAAAAGGAAAGAAAATCAAATCATCAATGGCTTGCTTAACAGTTGTTACAAGGCCTATGATCATCTGCAATTAGAAGTTGTGATTTACACTTAGTATAGCCAATAGAATACATATTATGTTTGCTGTGTTGGCACTTCTGAAAACTTAACATCATACTGTACATATTGTTTTGTGATGCCAATGCTTTCATTACAACCATAAGCAAAATGTTCATATACTCTGCGCGTGTGTATATATATATATATATATATATATATATATATAGACATATATATATATATACACTGTATATTCCATTTATTATTTTGCCTTTTTGCTCCCTATCTCAGACTTATGGATAGTCTTCTTATATTTTGTCAGGTGAAAAACGCATTGACCCATGTCAACAATCAAATAAATGCACTCAGGACAGCAGAATAGTAAAAGACCGTTTCTGTTATAGTTGCCACTTCGCCATTGCTCTTTCTTGTTAAGCAGTTCCATGCAAGGGCTTTTTTGTCTATGACCATGCTATTGGTTATAGATATAGCACATTTCAATGTAGCTGCAAGCTGGGCTTCACTCTTGAGAAGAATTCCCACTTTGCAGATGTACATTTTACAGAAATCATCACATCACAGACACATTGTGGCAATAAATTACAGTTTATGAAGTTTACTTGAAGGATTGTTTTTTTTTTCATATTGATTTGAAAATTTTAATTTTCAAAATAGGAACTATAGAGCAATGATTGTTTACATAAAAAGAGTTTTTCTTTAACACATATGTCCCTCTTGAGAATGAAGTAAATGTACCTTTAATTACAATAAGTAGTGAAAGACTGTCATCTGTAAATACTAACCATCTATTAGTGAAACCCTTTCTCTAAACACAAATCATCATTTTCAACCACATATGGAGTGGCACAGGTTGTTGCCAACACTGTGTCTTGAATCATTAGACAATGCATCTGTCACTCGGAATTAACATTTCCCATTTCCCATGAAAAATACTTAATTTTGTTCCTCCTGTTTAGATGTTTTTAATCCATTCCAATTTTAATATACTTTGTATTTGAGCGGTGTGTTTATTATATTCACTGAAGAATCACTTACCTGATTAATAACTATTCTCACCATTGTGAAACATTAGCCATCCTGAGCTATAATAAAGGCCTCAAAGGGCTGAAACATGTTAGGGCACTTATGTATTAACTGTTAACTGCTATTAGCCCTATATGATTACATTTTTTTGAACCCGTGACTATGTGCAGGGCTATTACTACAGCATAATGAAAGTCTTTATCTATTGAATAGCATATGGAAGTCTTCTTATGCACCAATCTTTCCCATAGGAGAACTGACACTTGAGGTTGAGCATCATGTATTAGCCACTTTGAACCAGCATATCAGTAATCTATGACAGGTCTCTTTTTATTTTTCTGAGCTGAATGACACCAAACATAATTCAACCTGGAACACTGAGGAGTGCAGAATGTTATATACCTGCCCCATGAGGTGGTGCCACTACCACACCCTTCACTAAATGAGTAATGAATGGCGTTTATGTCTTCACATCTGCACTGCTCTTTGTACCACCCAAAAGTGCCCAGCACGAGAGGCGTAGTATAGTGAAGGAGGATTCAACCTGCCATGTGATCAGACTGAAGGCCGAAGCTTTAAAACATACTGCAGTTTGTGCTATGTTGGAGTTATAAAAAGACATCAATGTGAAAGACTCCATTTATGAATGAAATTCAGCTACAATGAAAATAAATATAATTATCTTATAAACTTTAATTTTTCAATTCACTAGTGAATATTCCTGCCTAATCAAAACATTGCTTAAAGGCTCAATTTTGCTTTTCTTATTACAACACTTTTTGAAGCCCTTCTATTAACAGCTGTAATTGTTCAATATCTATTTTTGGAAACAAATTCAATTTAGGAAAAAAATTAAAATAGAAAAATGTAGGTCATAAATAAAGAAGCAGAGATTAACTGGGCCAATGCACCTATGTTTAGAATTAGAATAAATTAGGATTAAAAAAAAAGAATTAGGATAAATGAATGCATTAATTAGATTCTCTTCTAGTGAACTCTTGGTGCATGCTCACATAGTTCTATTCTTTACAAAGCAGGGTCACTGACTGTGTGAATAATTTCATGTGTTTTTTGGAGGACCACAGCTTCCCCCCACACAATAAGATTAATAGTTTCCCCTGCAGATCTGCTGATAACAGTAAGATGTAGTTATATTTGTTAATCTGGAATGATCTATTATATATTATATGAGCAATTAGGCAGCTAGCATCTCTTTTGCCTCTTTCAGCTTCTTTCTGTAGCCACTTCAGGACTAATGATTAATAGTCAGAGATATTGTGTGGAGTGGGAGGTTTCCAGGAAAGCAATTAATTACTTTTCGGCTGCAATAATAGATAATTTCTCCATGTTTAGAACAGCAAAGTCATGACATCTTTATGTTTACAAATGTGTTTTATTTATTCATATTTGTACTCTCCAAGGGCCACTTTAAAGCACTGTAATTTATTTGATGCTTTCTTTTGAGAACGGCATTCTTTGGTTTTATTATTTAAAGCGGAACTTCACCCAAAAGGGGAAATTCTGCTTTTCCACCTCCGCACCCCCATCCATTCTCTAAAGCTATCACTTTTGGATACATTTATTTTTTGGGGAGAGGAGGTACCTGGTTTTGACAGGTACCCAACTCCTACTTCTGCTCATATCCAAGCAGAAGTTCAGCCCCCCCTCTCTCTTTGCCCTCAGTCTTCTGGGACACATCACTGGTACCAGGATTTTGCTGGACCATTCACAAAGTACAGTACGTCTTGCACACATGCAGTGGGAAGGTGGCTGTGAAACCACAAGGAGTCACAGTTGGCTTTCCTTAGTAAACATGTCAGCACTGGGGACTGAAAGACAGGCGAAGAACTGGTCAGGGTGAGGATGGCACTGAATCATTGAACAGGTAATTGTAGCTGCTGACTTTGAATTTTTTTCCTTAAACAAACACAGTAGAATTTTGATAATAATTTCCTGCTAAGCTGTTTATTCACAGATTTTACTATTGTAAGTGCCAGGTTATTTAGACAATAACCTTAGAATCAGTTTCAAAAACCAATATTTTATTTTTTGCAGTTTAAGCTTTTAAGCATTAATTGTTAAAATGGTTGTAAACTGCACTTTGTCACTTTTTACACATTTTGTAAAATGAATGTCTCCTAAAAGTGCTCACTTTAGAAGATATTTGCAGGTTTTGCAGCTGGTGCATCACCAGCACATGTGCTCTGCTCTCTGAATTGAGGGCACAGTGCATGTGCCATCAATCTAGAGATCTGTGCCACGACTATAACTCCTATGCGATTGGTCGTTCAAATGGTTGGAGCCCGCAAACCCAGAAGGAAGACCGGGTGAAGATGGAAGTGATGACAGTGCACCACTGGAGGGCTTCGTTTTACAGGTAAGTATTTCATAATAAGATAGTATGCGATGCAATTAGCCAAGTTAATGGCATAATGTGTTAGTATGTGATGCATACTAGCACATTATTCCATTAACTTGCAGGGGGACTATTTTTTTTTTAATTTGATTTTACTACCGCTTTAACTTTGTGTTGTGTGCGAAGTATTTAGTAGAGTATACCATTTAAAATAAATTGAATGTGCTGAACTAAATAAAGGGACATTCTTTTATTGAAAAACCCCATTGCTCTAGAAAGTTGGAGTATCCTTACTCAGCACTCCATGTAATTTTGCGTTAGAAGGCTTTTTGAGCCCTGTGAATTGTAGTTCCTCTCTTAGGCCAGAGCCATCATTCAGTGGAAACAGCCATCAATGTTTTTGGTTTTGTCTTTAAGTTGCCCAAAAGTCAATCTTGAAGCAACGCATCAAACATTGGGAGGATGGCTATTGCTGAAAGTTTATGTGAGGTTTGCTTCTTCCTATGTGAAAGAGATAAACCCCTTTAGGAGTGCAAGCATTAATATATGAATTTACTATGAATAATGCTTTTATGGTCTAATCTAAAAACACATAGAGCTTGATTCAGTAAATTGACTGAAAAAAAACATGGAATAATGCTAATAAGGGGTTAGAAACACAGTATAATGAGCTGTCCATAGTGCTGATCTCGTGCTTCTACAGGATGAGCACTAGGCAGGTGCACTTTTAATCCTTTTTTTTTCTAACATTTACAAAACACTATTTAGTACCTCGCTACCACCCTGACACCACCTTGCTGGTAGTTGTTGAGAGGAATCACGAAAATTAAGGACACCTCTCCCAAAGTATTTGGTGCTTGGTGCTGATGTGCATGAGACAGTGGGTTTAGGAAGGAAGATTTTGCTACTTGCCAAAAATGGCAACAGTTACATGGGAGGGGCAGTTCATTCTCTGGGCCAACAGTTAAAAAGTTGTGACTGTTTGAATATCTTGGACACAAATTCAGTTTTTTTTCTAGCTTAGGTGTCCTTTTATGACACAGAGAATAGCTGTGATTCAGAGGATCGCAGCTATTCTCTGGTCATTCACAGTTTATGACACCCAGGAGAATATGTTCAGCCCTTCACTGGAGATCTGTATTCTCCCTCCAGATTCTCCAGCCCAGAGCTGGAGAATCGGAGGGACCACAAACTAAGCAGAGATAATTTACCTCTGCTTAGTAAACTGATCTTTTACTGTAATCTCGTGAGATTATAGTAAAATCAGCCGTTTTCCAGCATTTGTAGACCGTTCTCCCTTTGTTTGGAGAACTGATCTACATATGCTTCATAAACGGCATTCACAGGAGAACTGTGTTCTCCGAGAATGCCGGAGAACTGAGCAGTGATCTATTACTGCTGGTTCATAAATGGACACCATAGTTAAAACTTCACAATTCTCAGTACTGCTGTTAATCACAACTGGGCATCTTGGGGGGCGAAGGTGGTGGGTGCTGATAGCTATATTGGTAGATGCAGGATTTTGCTTGTCAGAGCTGCCCTCCCCTGACTGGTGATCTGGTGAATAGTGGGGGATGATCATGAAGCAGCAGAAGAGGTAGAGAAAGCCCCAAATAGATGAAGAAGCAGAAGAATCATTCTACTGCAGAAAGTACACTGCTTTTTATCAAGAGAAATCCAAGATGAAGTGTAGATTTTCCAAGGAACTGCTTAAGCGCATTTAACATTGTTATATGTTTCCTATAAGATTGCAAATCTTCCCAGTTTGAGCTTTAGGGGTGTATTT
Source organism: Staurois parvus (assembly GCF_062004578.1). Taxonomy (NCBI): domain Eukaryota; kingdom Metazoa; phylum Chordata; class Amphibia; order Anura; family Ranidae; genus Staurois; species Staurois parvus. The sequence goes on from NW_028318060.1 coordinate 8,591,761, forward strand.
CTATAAAAAAAAATTGCATAGCTGTTCGTCTTTCCTTTCCTTTTGTCCGAATAGGGGCCAAGGCAACTGTTATTCGGCTAGTTTCTTTCCAGAATGAATATTAGAATAGAGTAAATCAGGAAAATACTACATTACGGCCACTAGATGGATCTGAGGGTCATAGGAAATGAAGACCAAGGAAATTGGAGCTATTTACACAGAACGAGTGTGTATGCAATTTCACAGGGTGAATAGCTCTGCAATTTTTTTTATAAATATCAATGGTTTATTATAAGTATCAATATAATTCTGGGTTTTTGGTTACTCCAAAAAGCCATATACCGTATATACTCGAGTATAAGCCGAGTTTTTCAGCACATTTTTTGTGCTGAAAAACGGCCCCCTTGGCTTATACTTGAGTCAACGTCTGCAGGGGGCTGCTGTCTCTTACCTGGCTCCGGTCCCACGACGATCCGGTCCAGGCAGCGCGGCTGCTCCTTCATTCGGTTCGTCCACTGGATGTTCGCGCGACTGCTTGGCTCCGCCTTCTCACCGGTGATTGGCCACCAGAACTGTAGCTCAGGAAAGGCACACAGGCGGCCAATCACTGGCGAGGAGGCGGAGCTGAGTGGCCCCATGAAAATCGAGTGAAGGAGATGCAGGTAAGTGTGCCGTGCTTAGGTGCTGCTGCAACCACATATGCTGGCTGCAGCAGCACCATACTGGAACAGGGGTCAGCAAGTGTCAGTGGGAGGAATAGTGCCCCATCATTGGTGTCACTGATACCAATGATGGGGCATTATTCCTCCCACTGACTCCAACGATGGGGCACTTTTCCTCCCCCCACTGACACCAACGATTGGACACTATTCCTTCCCCCCCCCCACTGACACCAATGATGGGGCACTTTTCCACCCCCCACTGACACCAATCATGGAGCACTATTCCACCCTCCACTGACACCAATCATGGGATACTATTCCTCCCCCCCACTGACACCAACGATGGGGCACTTTTCCTCCCCCCCACTGACACCAACGTTGGGACACTATTCCTCCCCCCCCTACTGACGCCAATGATGGGATACTATTCCTCCCACTGACACCAATGTTGGGACACTATTCCTCCTACTGACACCAATGATGGGACACTATTCCTCCCACTGACACCAAGGATGGGGCACTATTCCATTGACACCAATAATGGGGTGCTATTCCCCCCACTGATACTAATGATGGGGCACTATTCCTGCCACTGATACCAATGATGGGGCACTATTCCTCCCACTGACACCAATGATGGGGCGCTATTCCTCCCACTGACACCAATGATGGGGCACTATTCCTCCCACTGATACCAATGATGGGGCACTATTCCTCCCACTGACACCAATGATGGGGCACTATTCCTCCCACTGATACCAATGTTGGGGCACTATTCCTCCCACTGATACCAATGATGGGGCACTATTCCTCCCACTGACACCAATGATGGGGCACTATTCCTCCCACTGATACCAATGATGAGGCACGATTCTTCCCACTGGTGTTCCCACCCTCGGCTTATACTCGAGTCAATAGTTTTTCCCAGTTTTTTGTGGTAAAATTAGGTACCTCGGCTTATATTCGGGTCGGCTTATACTCGAGTATATACGGTAGTTACTAATTCATACATGAGCAGCACTGGCAGTATTAAAAAGAATTGGGGAATACTTTATTTAAAACTGCTTGCGTATGAGTTATGCAATGGACATTATTTCACATTTTAAAAAGTGAACAAACTAGAAAACAAACTGAAAACCACTGATCTATCTATCTATCTATCTATCTATCTATCTATCTATCTATCTATCATCTTTCTACTGTTTTGCTTATCCATTTGTGATGTGTGTGAATGTGTCAACACTAGGTTATCAGAAGGAACAAGGAAACCAGTGCTAGCCTGCTCATACCACAGTAGGTATTATTGCTGTTCTGTCCCGGCTTGTTATAAGTTGATTAGCTTCATCTAGAGATGATATCCAATTTAGATCAAAGTCCCCATGTAGCATACAATAAACTTTGAGAAATTAAGTACCAGAGTCTGCCATGCTATTTATTTCCTTCTTTTCTGTGCACCACTTAATTCCTTTAATTATGTTATATACAGTATGTTTAAAGTGGAAGTACAGTTAGTTTAAAAAAAAATGCTGACATGCAGGGCATTTATGACAGAAAAGACCTTATTTGTCTCTTCTGCCATAAATGCATCCTCCTGCCTGTCAGCCATCATGTACACTGAGCAGCGCAAGCGCAACCCAGCGAACATTTATGGCCGTGGCAATGTGACTCGCATGTGCAGGAGTGACGTCATCACAGCCCCGCCTAACAAAAGGCTGAAGGCACGGGACCCGGAAGTAAGACCTGGCAAAGATAGAAATGCCAGGGGCTTGCCGGATCGATCCCACTGCAGTGCTGGAGGGTACCATTTGACAGGGAAGTCTGCCATAATGTACTAATATGCCATGCATACTAGCACATTATGGTATAACCCACCTGGTGGGCCCTAAAAAGAAAATTTTACAGTGGAGTTTACTACCGCTCTAAAATACTTCTATGACCAGTGCACTCTACATTTTGCATCACCTTTATTAGGAAGAATTAAACATGGATCAGGAACCTGTTTGTTTAAAACATATTTCCAATTTTGTTATGTAAGATTATTTTTTTTCTTTATTTCTCTTTTACTTTTCTATAAATGTTTCTGAAAGTTTATACCACAGTTTTCTACTCTTAGCAATAGTCTTAGTAATAAGGAGGGCATAAAAATTGTATCCTTGTCATGGTTTGCTAGTACATCTTCTGTAATATGATATGTGATAGCTTTGGGCAGTGACAGGTACACTTTATTGAGGCAAAATGGGTCTATTAGACCCCTGATAGTTCCCCTGCCTTTCAAAGCATCTGATCAAACACAAATCTTGTTTGGTCAGATGCTTCCCTGGCTGTAACAACCAGAGAATAACAGCACTGAAACTGGAAGTGAAGAAATCCTTGTCGCTTCCAGCTTCATTCATCACATAGGAAATGGGGGAACAGATGTATCTCCATCCCCTCTGTGGGCAGCTGACCTGACTGCTGATGGGAATGGCAGCAGGTGGCGGTGGGGATGGGGCATTCCAAACACTGTAAAAGTAATCAGGTGGCTGTAAAGCCACTTGGGTTACTTTTACAGGAAAGCAAGTCACCGGCTCTAAAAGACAGTACCAGTATCATGGCTGCAGCTGCAATCATTATCTTGGTATAACTGAATGCTGCTCAGGCCATATGTATACAGTATATAAGCTGGGAAGCAAGCGGTTAAATACTCTCCACAGCAGGAAGGCATTGGTACCAACTGAATTCCGTTTCTTGTGCTGCCACCAACATAACTTTTACATCAGAAACTTTGCATCACATATGGGCATTACTTAAGGTGATCTGCGTGCAAATCACCATGCCCAGGAGCGCCCACTCCTGGAGACTGACGTCCACCCATCAAGGCCCACTGCTTTCTTCGAAGGTAGGATGCTGGTGTGTTTTCAGGAAGTAATGTACAGCACCCTGCCAGTACCCCCCACCAGCCATATTATTTCTTCATTGCATAGGGAAGCACAGAAACCCAGTGATGATGTCACTGGGTCAAAAATAGGTATGTGAATAAAGATATTTAAAAAGTATTTAAATGAAAATGTTAATGAAAACAGAAAAGTTTTATTTAACTTTCATAGCATGTTGGTATGAAGAGGGAGGAAGGCATTAGAGATGGCAAAATATAAGCATAATGAACTTCAGCTTTTTTTGACATTCTATACATTACTCCTATTTGTGCCTTTTACGGGAAAGCTTAGTTCCAAAAGCTGCTAGCCATGTTTAAAGTGATGAAAGTTGTTGACCACTCTAACTACAGATAAGATTAGGAAAATATATATTTAGTATTTCTAAGCACTGCATTTATGTCTATATTTATTATAAAGTCTCCACCCTTTTGCGTTGTTGATTGGAAATATTTCTCATGAAAGCCTGAATCCAGAATATCTCAGGTGCAATTGGGGACCAATATAATGAAATGGCTCGTAGCCTAGCAATGGTAGAGCTTATTGAGCTACAGCAACAAAGAGTGTGAAATAGGTTTTTGCTGCAAATAGATTTTCACAGTGACACCCTGGGAATACGATAATACAACTAATCTTCATCCAAATGTGGCATAACAAAATGTTTATGGGTTTTTTTTTTATTATTTTTATTTTACACTAGAGATATACAGTCTATGGCACTCCAACTGTTGTGAAACTGCAAATCCCAGCAAGCTCCCTAATTTTGATTGTCAATGTTAGGCTCTCTATAGTTTAAATAAGCTAGGAAGAGCAGGTTGTTTATCTTTGACTAGAGGATATTAGGACTAAAGTTAAAATAAAAACTGCATGCCAGTGAAACTAACCTTCTGGAAGAATCCATGATAGCTACTATGATCATTGCATACATTTTCTTTGGACTCTTAAATTATACCAATAATAAGAAGATGGAAATGGCATTGAATAATTTTCTTTTTTCATGACTGTTTATTTGTATCCAGTGGTATAAAGCAATACAATCATTAATGTGAAAGGCCACCCAAAACTGACATCTTAGTTTTAGGAGGATGTTAGGGTCGTGCATCATTCACCATTTTGGGGGGCTAACCACAAGATCACTGGGTAAGCTTTTGACTCTTCCCACCTGCATAGATCTTTGCAAGAGTCTTTCACTTTTATACCTGTATTCTACACTTTGGTCACATTATATTTTCCTGCTATCCTATTTGCCAGTAGGTAATCCTGCTTACTAATGGCATACAGTATCTCACAGAAGTGAGTCCACCCCTCACATTTTTGTAAATATTTTATTCTATCTTTTCATGTGACAACACTGAAGAAATGACACTTTGCTGCAATGTAAAGTAGTGAGTGTACAGCTTGTATAACAATGTAAATTTGCTATCCCCTCAAAATAACTCAACACACAGCCATTAATGTGTAAACCGCTGGCAACAAAATGAGTACACCCCTAAGTGTAAATGTCCAAATTGGGCCTAATTAGCCATTTTCCCTCCCTGGTGTCATGTGACTCACTAGTGTTACAAGGTCTCAGGTGTGAATGGGGAGCAGGTGTGTTAAATTTGGTGTTATCACTCTCACTCTCTCTTATTGGTCACTGGAAGTTCAACATGGCACCTCATGGCAAAGAACTCTCTGAGGAATAGAATTGTTGCTCTACATAAAGATGGCCTAGGTGATAAGAAGATTGACAAGACCCTGAAACTGAGCAGCAGCACAGTGGCCAAGACCATACAGCTGTTTAACAGGACAGGTTCCACTCAGAACAGGCCTCGCCATGGTCGAGAAGAAGTGAGTGCACTTCTGTGAGATACTGTGTATATCTGATCTGGCAATGTATCTGATTTTTTTTTATTGAGCCTTGAAAATTACGCTTTTTTTGCTCTCTAGTTTTGTATAGTGTCACGGAGCTGGTCCTTCCTTCCCCATGCCCCAGGTTTGCCGGCTGACACCCTTCTGTCCCATCCATGCTGGGACTTCTAGTCCTCTTTGTCCCTGACACAGGCAGACCTCAGCAGCCCCTCACCCCCCTGCCTTGAAGCTTGGCCTCCTGCTGAAGGAATACACAAACAGGCCATCTCCTCCCTTCCCCCTCATGCATGAATTCCTGGGCAGGTCTGGAGACCTGAGAGACAGGGCCCGTTGCCATGGTAACCCGATAGGAAGTATCCGGTTACCAGCTCTATTCTTAAGGGTGAGCAGGAAAACCTCCATTGTGTTCTTCTGGCTGTGTGTGTGAGGGAAGGCTGGCTGAGGGCCAGCTCCTCTCATCCCCCGTCCTCCTCCTCATCTCCTGGACTGTCTGTGCTGCCTGCAATCCCTGCACTGTGGAGAGATCTTCTGCTGTCCCCGTGAACCTGCCTGGATCTATCCCCTGCCTAGACTTAACCCCTTGTTCTCCGTGAACCTGCCTGGATCTATCACCTACCTGGACTTAACCCCTCGTTCTCCGTGAACCTACCTGGATTTAACCCATCCCTGCCTGGAGCCTCCTGTGTGGACTAACCCTGTGGATTACAATACCCCTGTTGTTCCATATTGCCTTCCAGAGAACTGTACTGTGTTGCTGTGTCTGGTGTGGAGCTGTGGACTAAAGGAACTGTTGTCTGTGCCCCAAAAACCTCCCCAATAAAAGCACGTTGGGTTCCGTGCAATCTGTCTCTGTGTGCTCTCTGGTTCTCTTGACAACTGGTTGGCAGCAGCGGGACGAGAGCACTCGAGATGGCAGATGAGAGTCTGCATACCATGGAAGCAGTGGCCCCGGAATATCAACACTGGACGGTAACCAGCTTACAAGAAAAGGCCAGAACTTTGGGCCTCAACTACAAGGGACTTACCAAAGATCAGCTGGTCCGGATGCTGGAGGAAACCAGCCAACAGCAACGGGAAGATGCGGGCACAGACAGGAGCCAAGCGGTCCTGAGAGGAGATGGACCAGAGCTTCAAAGCACAAGCGGCAAGAGCCCTTGGGTCATCTGGTATGAGGAAGAGATGGCCATTCTGGGGGGGGATGCCACCCTAGATAGAAAGCTGGCGGCCATGGAAAAGGCTCAAAAGAGACAAACAGAGTGGGAAGCTGCAAAGTACCAAGCAGCTGCCCCTGTGGCTGTCCCTGTGGCACGGGAGGCCCAGAGAATATCCAGGAAGGACTTTAAGCCCTACCAAGAGCACACTGGAGATGTGGATGGGTTCTTCCAGGACTTTGAATACCAGTGCGAACTACTGGAGGTCCCACCCACAGACTGGACTCGACATGTGGTAGGGCTGCTTGACGGAGGGGCTGCTGAAGCCTACCGAATGATGGACCCCCTCAAGAGACGGAACTATGCGGAGATAAAAAGGGCCGTACTGGACTACTATGCGGTCTCATCGGAGTCATATCGGGCCCAGTTCCGGACTACCCCCCGCCTCCCAGAGGCCTCCTTCAAAATGTTTGCACACAAGTTGTCGGTAGCCTGCCGCCGGTGGCTGGAAGGGGAGAAGGCAACCTCCCCTGAGCAGATCATCCAGGCCATCCTGAAGGAACAATTCCTTTTCAAGTGCCCCCCCGAGCTCCGACAGTGGGTGCGTGAGCGAAAACCTGCCACCCTGGAAGAAGCTGCAGCCTTAGCGGATGAGGCTCTCCTCATTAACCCACAATGGAAGAAGCCTGCGGCCGAAGCACCCCGAGCGGCAAGGATGCCCCATCCTACACCGGTGCCCTACACGCCTCCCCATCGCCGGATGGCCCCACAAATCGTGCCAGCGCAACGGCCCTTACTACCACCTCTTTCAGCCACCTCACAACGGGGCCCCAGACCGGCCTTAGATAGGCGGTGCTTTGGCTGCGGACAGATTGGTCACTACCAGGCCAGCTGCCCTGCCAAAAAACAGACTCTCGGGCCTAGCTTGCCCCGGCCAGTGAATTCTGTGGATCTGTACCAAGCTCCCGAGGACTTGCCACCACCCCCTTCAGACTGGGATCTTGCTCCTGCAGACAAGGACACCCCCCCAGGAGTCTTTGGCCTACAGCCGGTGGGGGCCCCTACCCAGAGCCTCCAAGGAAAGCACTTGCAAGAGGTCACTGTGGATGGACAAAAGGCGGTGGGCTTCCGAGACTCAGGGGCCTTCCTCACCATTGTGGACCCCCGAGTGGTGCACCCAGACGCTGTACAGCCTGGCCCTGGGATAGTGATTAAACTAGCAGGGGGCACCAAACGCTTCATCCCTCTTGCTACCGTCAATCTGGACTATGGCTTGGGGCCTAAACGCTGCAACGTGGGTGTAATGGGAGGACTGCCTGCAGATGTGCTTCTTGGGAATGATGTTGGCGATCTTCAATGCCACTTTGTGGGAGCCGTCACACGAAGTCAGGCCTGCCGGGAAATCGCTGAGAGGAAGGAGTCACCCCATCATGTGGACGGACCTCAGCTGCCCGCGGTGAGTGACTCAACTCTGACTGCTGACAATGCTGGGGTGACATGGGACCGGGACAAGTTTCAAGGGGACTTAGCCACCGACCCTACTCTGACAAGTTTCTGGGCCCGAGCAGGGCTGACTGGTCCGGGGACCGGCAAAAGGATAGTGCAGGAAAATGGGTTGCTGTACCGAGTGGTGGAGACCGATGCCGAAGGAGGGCCCCAGATCGTGGCTAAACAGCTGATAGTTCCCCAACAATTCCGGACCCAACTGCTACACCTTGCTCACGATATTCCCATGGCTGGGCATCAGGGAAAGCTACGGACCGAAAGGAGGTTGGCCCAGGCCTTCTATTGGCCTGGGATGTCCCAATCGGTAGCTCGCTACTGCCGTACCTGCGATACCTGTCAGCGACATGGAAGAACAGGTGGCCTGCGGGCCCCCCTACAGCCCCTACCCATTATTGAGGAGCCATTCCAACGAGTAGCTATTGACATTCTGGGCCCCTTAGCTCGCCCCAGCAAATCTGGAAAGCGGTACATCCTGACCATCGTGGACTATGCTACTCGTTATCCCGAAGCAGTCGCCCTGTCCAGCATCACAGCTCCCAAAGTTGCAGAAGCCATGGTTACCGTTTTCACCCGAGTGGGCTTCCCTGCTGAAATTTTGTCAGATCAGGGGACTCAGTTCATGTCAGGCCTTGTTCAGTCCCTCTGGCAGACCTGTGGAGTGCGGGCCATCCGGACAAGCCCTTATCACCCCCAGACCAATGGACTTTGTGAACGCTTCAACAGGACCCTGAAGGCCATGCTACGGGCCTTTGTAGACCTAGAGCCAGACTGGGAAAGATACCTGCCCCACCTCCTCTTTGCCTACCGGGAGGTGCCGCAGGAATCTACCGGATTTTCCCCCTTTGAACTGCTGTATGGGCGGAAAATCCGCGGCCCCCTGACCCTACTGAAGGAATACTGGGAGGGTCAACTACCAGATACCGGGGTCCCTGTGGTGCCCTATGTCTTGGAACTGCGTGAAAAGATGGGACAACTAGCCGGCCTAGCAGCTGACCATCTCCAAGCAGCCCAGGTCCGGCAAAAGACATGGTATGACCGCAAGGCACGCACCCGGGAGTTTACTGAAAACCAACAGGTCCTCATGATTGTCCCAAATCCCCAGAACAAATTGCAAACCACATGGGAGGGACCCTTCCGTGTCATTAGGAAAGTGAATGACACTAACTATATTTTTGGACTAGATGATCGGGGGAGACGGCAGAAAACGGTACATGTCAATATGATCAAGGAGTACCATGACCGAAACCCCCTTGTTATGGCCGTCTGTCCAATACCCTCTGAGGAGGAGGAAGAGGCTGTACCGGACCTCCTGGAAGCAGCACGCCATCCAACTGATGTGCACCAGGTGCCCCTGAGTCTGCAGCTGAACCCGGGGCAACAGAGGGCCATGAATGCTGTCCTGGGCCAGCGCAGTTCTGCTTTTTCGGCCCGGCCTGGAAAAACTACTATCACCACTCACCATGTGGAGACCCTGGGAACCCGGCCCCTCCAACAAGCCCCATATCGTGTCCCCGAAGCTGTTAAGAACACTATGAGACAGGAATTGAACGAAATGCTGGATCTGGGAATTATTCAGCCCTCCCAGAGCCCCTGGGCCTCTCCTGTTGTTCTTGTCCCCAAGAAAGATGGTAGCATCCGCTTTTGTGTTGACTACCGACGCCTCAATGACCACACGGTTAGTGATGCCTACCCGATGCCCCGTATCGATGACCTACTGGACCGGCTGGCTGGAGCCTGCTATGTCACTACTCTGGACTTGAGCAAGGGCTACTGGCAAATCCCCTTATCTTCAGAGGGTCGGGAGCGCTCTGCCTTCATCACCCCCTTCGGCCTGTTCGAGTTTCTCAACATGCCTTTTGGCATGAAGAATGCTCCTGCCACCTTCCAGCGCACGGTGGACCAGCTGCTGCGGGGCTGTCATGACTTTGCCTGCGCCTACCTGGATGACATCGCCATCTTTAGTGAAACATGGGAAGACCACCTCCAGCATGTGGGCTTTGTCCTGGACCGAATTGCAGGGGCCAACCTCACGATTCGACCAGACAAGTGCCAGATGGGGATGGCGGAGGTGCAATATTTAGGACACCGGGTGGGAGGGGGTAAACTGCGCCCAGAACCGGCTAAAATAGAAGCCATTAAGGAATGGCCCACCCCCCAGACCAAGAAACAGGTTATGGCGTTCCTGGGCACTGCTAACTATTACCGCAAATTTGTTCCTCATTTCAGCACAATTGTGAAGCCCCTCACAGATCTCACCAAGAAGACCATGTCCCGGATGGTAACCTGGACCCCGGCATGCCAGAACGCATTTGATCGGCTGAAGGAGGCCCTTTCCCATGACCCCGTCCTAGCAGCGCCCAACTACCAGCGAAGGTTCATCGTGCAGACAGATGCCTCCACTTATGGGCTGGGGGCCGTCCTCAGCCAGGTAAATGAGGAGGGGGAGGAGCACCCTGTGGCCTTCCTTAGCAGGAAACTATTAGACCGGGAGGTGGCCTATGCCACCATAGAGAAGGAGTGCCTGGCCATAGTGTGGGCATTGAAGAAACTTCAACCCTATTTGTATGGCCGGGAGTTCACCATCCTCACGGACCATAACCCCCTCACCTGGCTGAATCGGGTCTCCGGGGATAATGGCCGCCTCTTACGATGGAGCCTGGCCTTACAACCCTACAATTTCACCATCCAATACCGACGGGGAAGCCAGCACCACAATGCAGATGGGCTGTCCCGTCAGCAAGACCCCCAGTAAATGCAGTCCACAAGTGCCTCTACGGAAACCTGTTGAGGTTCCCCTGGCGGCACTTGTAGAATGGAGGGGGGAGGGGTGTCACGGAGCTGGTCCTTCCTTCCCCATGCCCCAGGTTTGCCGGCTGACACCCTTCTGTCCCATCCATGCTGGGACTTCTAGTCCTCTTTGTCCCTGACACAGGCAGACCTCAGCAGCCCCTCACCCCCCTGGCTTGAAGCTTGGCCTCCTGCTGAAGGAATACACAAACAGGCCATCTCCTCCCTTCCCCCTCATGCATGAATTCCTGGGCAGGTCTGGAGACCTGAGAGACAGGGCCCGTTGCCATGGTAACCCGATAGGAAGTATCCGGTTACCAGCTCTATTCTTAAGGGTGAGCAGGAAAACCTCCATTGTGTTCTTCTGGCTGTGTGTGTGAGGGAAGGCTGGCTGAGGGCCAGCTCCTCTCATCCCCCGTCCTCCTCCTCATCTCCTGGACTGTCTGTGCTGCCTGCAATCCCTGCACTGTGGAGAGATCTTCTGCTGTCCCCGTGAACCTGCCTGGATCTATCCCCTGCCTAGACTTAACCCCTTGTTCTCCGTGAACCTGCCTGGATCTATCACCTACCTGGACTTAACCCCTCGTTCTCCGTGAACCTACCTGGATTTAACCCATCCCTGCCTGGAGCCTCCTGTGTGGACTAACCCTGTGGATTACAATACCCCTGTTGTTCCATATTGCCTTCCAGAGAACTGTACTGTGTTGCTGTGTCTGGTGTGGAGCTGTGGACTAAAGGAACTGTTGTCTGTGCCCCAAAAACCTCCCCAATAAAAGCACGTTGGGTTCCGTGCAATCTGTCTCTGTGTGCTCTCTGGTTCTCTTGACATATAGTATTGTATTTTATAGTATTGTATAGTATAGTATTGTGTGTGTATGTGTGTATTGTATAGTGGGGGTGGGTTAGATCCCACTTGTTAGGAAGAGTATTATTCTTCTTGATGCAACAGACACAATTTTTGTACTAAATAGAACAGCAACAAATGACACTCATGTTAAGGTAACACTGAGGGGTTTGCCCTGTTTTTGGAATTTATTTCCTGGAGTACAGAAGCAATTGAGGTTATGTCTTCAAACTATATAAATCAGCTACAGTAATATGTAATCCTGTACAAAACATCCACTAAATGTCTGAAATTGTCAGAATGTAGTCAATAAACCACAAAATTGTACCATAAACACTTTTAGTTCCGTATTTCAGGGCAGCATTCCTATTTCGATGTAAAAAGGATTGTCATCAATCATTATTAGAACGTGAATTTTATTCATGAACTTACTAATGAGCTCTAAACTCAACTCTAATGTGAAAATTGTATATTGATGAGCCACTAATATACATGTTCAGCTAGCAAGCGTACTCCATTTTTTTCTATGTTGTTTGTTCCATAAATGATAGATAGGTAAATAAAGCAGAATAATTAATGTAAGAGTGAGACTATAGGAAAACCTAAAATGAAAATCATTGTCAAAGTATTACATATTATATAAGGAATGTTTTGCTTTGCAAAATGAAAATTAATTGTCTTTATTCCAAAATTGGAAAATGTTATTAATGTTGTAAAAATATTGTTTCATTTATGTTAATGTTGCCTAAAGCAGAATTAAACCCAAAACCAAATATTTATATTGCAGCTTAGCAATTCTTAGATGTGGTGGCTGCTTTATTACTGCTTTAATTTTTAAGCTTTATTTCCTTTATTTATACCTGGTGATCCTGTTGTTTTTCAAAATAACAAGTTCTCCTGCACGTGTAGCAGTTTCTGGGATGACACAAACCATTTACCACTTACAGGGGTGCTTACAATAATCAGCTTTTACTTATGTAAAACCTTTACCCTAAAAAGGAACAAAGCTGTTTGCTGTAGCTGCTTATAAAGTGTGAGCCGGAGTGTGGTTTCAGTTTGTTAGTATAGTATATTTAAATCTGCTAGTACAACTAACACACCCCTTTCCCCAGACTGACAATGCTCCAGTTCAAAGGTGCCCCCTGTTCACCTTCAGACACAGTGGGGGCACTCTAATACAGAAGGTGTGTTACTGGGCTGATCATCAGATGAAATCAGAGGGGAAAAAAGCCCCAAAAATAAAACTAATGAAGATACCACACCTAATGATTCATTAGCTGCAATATATTACATTTTTGGTTTATTACCGCTTTAATAAATGTCATTTTAAATAATGTTGCATATATTTCTTGGTTTTACCCTATAAATAAAACACCACCATAAAAGCAAGTTGACTTTAAAAAAATAGTAAAGAACCATTACAAATAAAAATTTAAAAAGCAGCTCAGTTTGTGCTTTTTAATGGATCATAAAATGTTAAGCTTTTAATCTAAACAGGCAGAATAATAAATCTAGCCTGTTATCACATAAAGGGCACCCAAAGGTCATTATCGTTCTTGGAACAGTGAACAAAAACCCTGACCCTCTCAGGGACTAAAAATGATTTTTCCCTTTTCAGAAAATTTCCTTGTCTGTGGATTATTTTCTTTATTGAATAAATCACTGGAACATGAATGCTGATTTTATGGAACATGATAACCTGCAGTGATGTCACATGGTTTGAGCATGACATTATAGATTGCTTGAAAAATTATATAGTAATCATCGCTATCAAATCAGGTAAAATGCTAGTGGCAGAGGCCATACTGTTCTTTCTATATATGTCACCATCAGAGATGGATTAAGGCAGAATATGGCCTTAGGTAATGTAGCAGCTTTGGCACCCTCAATTCTTTTGATTCATGCTAATAAGGATACCAAAGGGTACATTAGACAGGAATTGCCTACAAGTTCATCCTTAATTGTGAAGGCTTAGGCTGGTGCAGTTTTAAAAAGCTGTGCTATCCCTCTGGTTTACTACAAAAGTATAAAGGTTGTAGTCAGGTGATTATAAAATATATATAACCACTTACCTGTGCACACCCCAAAAAAGAGAAAATTATTAGGCAGAAAACACAAAAAAGGGATATTCCTTCCACCAAATACACTTAAATAAATTGTGTTGCAGGTGTTCAAATTATACAAACATAACATAAACACAAAACTATATGTAAAAAATTCAAAGTGAATAAAGCAAAGTCCATGTGAAAAAGTCAATCAAAATGTTAACAACTGTAAATATATGTAAAGTTCATTCCTTCCTAGTATCCTAAAGTGCAGAGCACCATCACAAAAGTGGTAATGGGAAACATGCTTGCCAGCTCCCATTGACCATCTTACATTAAAAGTGGTCAAAAATCAATGTATAATATCCTTCGGTATTAAAGGTACTCCTACAGCAGCCTCAGTGATAAACAGGAACACCGCCAGTAAGGTATACATTATCCTCACAGTGTGATAATCCATGGAAAGTAAAAAGAGGATGAGAGCCTCTCCATAGTGTAAAACCTTCTTCAAGATAATTGTATTTGATAAAAATATACTCACATTTGATAAAATAATATGGGCATGTAATTACAAAGACAAAATCCAGCATCAGCATCAACTTCCTCAAATGCGATGCCAAATGACAGATAATACTTTCGGGAATTGAGGAAGACTCCAGAGGATGGCAGTTGTAAAGTAGAGAGTGCAAGACGGGGAAGCATATGAGCCCTGTTAAAGGAAGAGATAACTCTCTTTTAGTAAAAATTGACTTAGGTACCCAAATAGAATTATGGAATATATACTTAAATTTGGGAATAAATAACATTTTGATAAAGATTATTCTGCTGAGCTCCGAGAGACAGGGCAAGAACTTTTCATTGTTTATAACTATTTTATATAAACCAAATGATTATCCACACTATGCACCTGATTTTTATGAATACATTTCATGATGCTTACATTTAAAAATATGTTCAGTTACAATATTTGACAATATTTTTTAGCACCTGAAAACTCCCAATTACTGTAATATCTTTACAGTGGGAATTTAAGATGTGGTGCAGGCAAACTCTTGTTTTTTAGTTCTTTCTTTGGAGAAGAATGCAAGACAAATAAAGAGTACCTGTTTGTATCTTTGGAGGAAGACTTGCCTGGTGCTGGTCTATCATAGGAAAAAATTGGTGATAATTTGGAAAATTCATCCAAACCAATCAGCTCTCTCCCTGAGAGGGCCTAGATACGATGTCTGCCACAGGCCAGGAGGACCTAAATAAATATGCACATTCCATAATGTTCTGCATGTTCTCTCATTTCTTTAGATACTCTCAAATGTTGAAAATACATGTTTATCTTTAATGGCAGACTTTTCCTTTTCTCTCAGTGATTTCAGCTAGTCTCTTTGATCCTTTGAAGCCCTGTGTAATGCTAGCAGGATGTTTAGATGTCTGGACTTCTCCAGAGCTTCTCCATCCCCAATGTGTCCGACTATTTCTTAATCTGCCTATATTTAGACAACCCCTGAAAACTCATTTCTTCAGAGAAGCCTGTCCTGCACCCAGTTATTACCTTTTGTATCTCTTGACCCTCCCTCTTCAATTGTAAGCTCTAATGAGCAGGGCCCTCTGATCCCTCCTGTATTAAATTGTATTGTAATTGTACTGTCTGCCCTTATGTTGTAAAGTGCTGTGTAAACTGTTTGCGATATATAAATCCTGTATAATAATAAATAGTTACTCTTGCTTATGATTCTTGGCACACATAGTAGTAAATAAACTACAACATGTTTTAATAATGCACAGAATATCTGCACATGACATGTTTCTTATGATGAACAGAGAACCAACACATTTTACATACACCTTGGTGTCACAGTAGTGAAGCACCTAGTGGCAGAACTACAAAATAACATTGCTATAACCTTTTCAATTAAAGACAAAGAAGAGACATTAACTTAAGTAATGTATAAATACAAGTGAGCTGGCTCTCCAATTGCTTTGATTGCTTGCATTACTAGTTGTATTTGTCCATTTCTCAGTATAATTTCTCTGGGGCTCAGGTGGATGCTTGGCTGATCTATAGTAAAAGATTGTCAAATTAGTCTCCTCTGTATTGTGCTTTATTCACAAGCTTTGTTTTTTGCCATTATGCACAAGCTTTGGTTTTGACAGTTGGGTAGTTGGGTACAGAGTCCTAGTGGGCCTGCTCATTCGTTTTTGTGATCGACTACTTTCCAGGCCTTGGCTGGGTATATTACTTTGGTCTAACAAGCTCCAATGAATAACCATGGCAGCCTGTTTTGCCTTATGCATCAGTCTCTTGGCTGTTTTACTGCTGATTCAGCTTCGCCATGGCTTTGAGGTTACAATGGTGGAGGACTGGTTTTAAAAATTCCAAATTTTACTGAATTGCTTAAACTTATCAGAAGAAAACTGAGAACAGAGACTATTATTTTCAGGATGCCATAGCTTGCAAACTAGGCTTTGTGTTTTTGATGACTGTTTTTGCCCTTGTGTATTGAATATAGTCAACTTCCCAGAAACGTCTACAATTTTCAGGTAGTCACAGTCATTAAGATGTTCTCTAGGTGTTACAGCTCTGCTTGCAAATGCAAAATCTGTTTTTCTTAATATGGCATACAACTAGCTTTTAAAAAATCCTGCAATATATCTTTTCTTGTAGGCATGGGGTAATGGTTCCTTTTCAGAGCTTTATTTAGTGGGGTCCATTCTTAGCTTGCCTGATGTTCTCTCTACTATCACCAAACTGCCTATTCAGTCTGCATTTGTGCCAAAATACATCTGGCCTGTAGATAATCTTTTAGTGGTTGCATTAAAGATACGAGCACCCTTCTTGTTGGTAATCTAGTGCACTCTATTGTTGAATCAGTTTAAAGTTTTATTTGCCTCCCATGTACCAATCACTCTCTAATTGGTCTACCTAATGTGCCTTTATAGTCTGTAAATCCAAATTGCAATCTGCCTTTTGTTCTGAAGTTTTAGTTCTCTGGGAGATGTTAAGAGACAGAATGTTGAGACTGTGCTTTTATCAAGTCTTTAGCCTGAACAACTTTGACTCCCAGAAGAGGAATATGATCACCATCATTTACCACAGTAAATTCAAGTCTGTAACTTTGTTATTACAAGGTTTTCTTAACATCAGTCTGAATGTACCCATGGGTTCCAGAGTGCTTTTGTTTACATCATGAGTACTTGATTAGTAGGCTGAATCGTTGTTTTTTTTATTAATTAAAGTGTAAGGAATACCAGAATCCTAATGGGTCTCTTATTCAAAAAAAAAGTTGCAAAAAGTTGTTTTGTATAATTAAGATAGCTGGTGCTTTACTTTATTGATACTCTCTTAATATGCATAGCATACACCCAAGAATGGGTGTAGTCAATAAAGTGGGCATCACATGGTTTGTAATGTGGCACCTTTCCCCCTTTGCTTTACTATATTTTACACAAAATATAGCCTTGGGTATGCTAAAAAGAAAGTGGGAGTAAAATAAGGCCCATCACTGGTGTCAATGGAAGTAATAGTAACTACCAACATTGGTGTCAGTAGGAGCAAAAATAAACCCTAGCATTGGTGATCAGTGGCAATAAAATGACATCCCTCCTCCCTTTAATTGGTGGTCAGTTGCAGAAACAATTAACCCCCAACTCCACCTCATTAATGGTTGCAATGGAGGCAGTATTCATTGACATTCACCTCCTTTCATTTCACTTCTTTCATTAATGGTCAAGGGCAGTAACAAACCCTCCCACCCCCCTTTTATTGGTGGTAAGTGGCAGTAATAAGTAACCCTTCCTTTGCATTAGTGGTCAAGGACAGTAACAACTAACCCCCCTTTCATCAATGGTCAGTGAGAGTAACAATTAAATCCCCGCATCCATTTTTATTGGGAGTCAGTAGTTTCTCCTAACTGATCAAATGCTCCCACGTCATTGCCTCTTTCTTTACCATATCAAGCCAGGACTATAGTGATCATTGGATGGACATCACTTTACCAGACAGTACTGCGGTTCCTTCAGTGCTGAAACACAAAGAGCATTCCTGCATCCGGCACCCTGCTGCCACTTTGCACTGGTGCCAATTGTTCTGGGTCATGTGGCACATGGCCCCTGCAGAACAAAATCCCAAATCCTGGGATTATCTCACACTATGCAGGATATTTGGCTACTATGAGTTACCCTTAACTAGCCTTACTCTGTGATCATGGGTGACAACTGTTACAGAACAACTGATTAATAGCAAGACTGTCCAGGCATATAGGGGCCATTGGTAAACATGTAGGAAGTGTACAATTAAAGCGGAGTTCCAGCTGAAAAAAAATAAAATAAAAGTCAGCAGCTACAAAAACTGTAGCTGCTGACTTTTAAAATAGACACTTACCTGTCCCTTGGTCCAGCGGTGTCCTCACCACTGCTGCTTTCACCGGCCGTCTTCTCTCCCCGACGCTGGCATCTTCAGTGTGGGCACCCAGCTGTGACAAAATGTATATGAGATCTCCTATAAAACAAGTATTGCAGCTAGCATGTACTGTGCTCCCACATGTTAACCATAAATCAAAAAAATGCAGCGCAGTACTATAAACTCAAATACGGTGCTAAATATATCCAATGATATTCATTTTGATGTAGCACATATTTTTGATATTCATTTTGATGTAGCACATATTATTGATATTCATTTTGATGTAGCACATATTATTGTTGATATTCATTTTGATGTAGCACATATTATTGATATTCATTTTGATGTAGCACATATTATTGTTGATATTCATTTTGATGTAGCACATATTATTGATATTCATTTTGATGTAGCACATATTATTGTTGATAATCATTTTGATGTAGCACATATTATTGATATTCATTTTGATGTAGCATATATTATTGTCATGAAACACAATTGTATGTTTTACAATTCACATATGCACATTGACCCGGCTTTGACAGCTTGCGGCTTCACAGCCAGGTGCCCACTGCGCATGTGTGAGAAACGCTGTGAATGGTCCCGTAGTCTTCTGGGACCTGTCAAGTGTCCCAGAAGACTACGGGGGGGAGAGAGGAGGGGAAGACAACTTATGCTTCGGATCACCTAGGTGATCACAGTGGCAGTGGGAGCGGGTGCCTGTCACATTCGGGTACCCGCTCTACCCCCCCCCACTCCCCAAAGGTTCCAATCCTTAATGGGGAGCAGGGGACAAAGGCTTAAAGTGGAACTTCCCCTTTTGGGTGGAGCTCTGCTTTAACTCCTATTCTCTGAATGGACAATACAGATGTCAATTAGAGCCATTTGTGGAAGGAAGATCAGTGCTTCCAAGTCTTAAAATTAGTCAACCCTGATCCCTCATGTAGGCTTCTGCAGTCTGCGCCTGAACACTAAATTCTAGATAAAAAGGTACATTTGTAGTTGAAACACAAACAGGACACGTTGAACCACTCCCCCGCTACCCTATACTAAAACTACTGCTACAGGGTGGCAGGGCTGCACAAAATCACATATGCAGTATGCACCGCTGCTCTCATCGACAGCTACGGTCTCCTTCTAATGACCGGGATCTGGCAGGCCTGGCTCCAAATTTCCCAAAAATTGTTAACAAGCCAGTGGGAGGATCATACCTGCCTTTTTTTTACACAGAATTTCAGGTTGTTAGGATACTCAATTTCATGCTGGCACCAATAAAAATACATTATAGATGTTACAACAACTCGCCATATGGTGCGTAATGGAAATATAGCAACAAAATCATAAGTTCTGCAAAACTTCATGTCCAAGGACACTTGTAGATAACAGCCTTCCAGTCCCTGGAGAACATTTTGTTTATAAAAAATTAAAGTTAGTTAGTAAGCACAATTAGCTTCTCTCCTAACTAATAGTTAACTATTAACCCTTCCAGGAGGATCACACCTGCCTTTTTGTTTTACACAGACCTACAGGTTTTTATTGTGCATTACAACCTTCGGCATTGTGCATCCAGCTGCTAGCATCCTAACAATCAATGGCATCATTGTATAATAAGGACCATGTCAGGAGCCTGTGAAGCATTCTTGTTTGCCTCTCCTCTGCTCCTCTCCATCAGAACTGCTCCATGTTAGCTGCATGAGGGAGAGAAGCTGAAATACTCGTCACTACCAAAGTACACAGGTATATTTGCTTTGTAAAAAATAAATCTCATCTAATGTTGTATGTCAAATATGTGTGGATTATGTAAAATTATTAGCTGATTTTTTTTTGCATTTTAGAATGGTGTGCCTAAGGATTGTTCATAAATTTATTGGGTGCCTGGACTGAAAAATAGGTTGAGAAACTTTGGCATAGATAATGCTTAGAGAATGGAAAGGTTCTGTCAAAATACAATATGACACATAGTTATGAACATTGTTGAAAGGGGGGGGAGTCATTTCTATGTTTGTATCATGTAAAAAATGACCCTCATTTTCTATAAAAAGAAGGTAAATAAGGCAGCAGAGCTATAAAAAACTGTAACAGGTGGTCACTCTGCTTTTATTTATAACCTTGCGATTTGCTCAGCGAATCTGCTTTTGATTACTCATGTAATACTGCCACACAGAAGTCATTTCAATAAATAATTGATTTTGTTTATTCCATAGTGCATTTTCCCCCCTCTCATTTGCCAGCAGCAGGAGGAAATGTTCTCCTTCCTGTTTACTTGTGACAGACGTAAGAGCGAACATATTTGTGAAGTTAATTAGAAAATTGCTCCCTTTTCTGAAGACTGAAATGTTTCATCGAAATATAGAATATATTAGATTATCAGGCTTTGCCATCATTTTGTTGGATTACAGGACATTTCTGTGAGAAATGTAGGACTTTTCAACTGGGAATTTGAAAAACAACCAAGATGCTTCATGTCTTGCCGAGCTATTACTTTTGAAACCTTTCTACGACATTATAATTGATTAATACTGATGAGCCATGGCATTGGGATAATTGGGAAAAATAAGGTACAGTATTCACAGGGAAGAGAGAAACTTCATTGTTTTTTGTGGAATGTATGCTTAGGGGCATACTTAGGCTCCGTTCACAGTAGTGTGATTTCAGATGTTACTAGAGTTGCACAGAATTGCATAACAGTGGAAATAACATTGTTTTCAATGGTGCCCATTCACATCAATTCACATCAATTTCTATTCAGCAGAGCGCAATTTTGGAAAAGGTTCCTGAACTACTTTGGTGCAATTACAGCGTGATTCTGACTCCATAGAATTTGTAAACCACATTCAAGTTTCATTACATAATCACGCTGACAATTGGATCAAAATTACAGTAGAGTGAACCTAGCCTGAAAAGGTAGTGAATGTGGATTTCACAAAACTAGCACTGGTGCTGGATGAATCACTGTTGTTTCAAACACATGCACCTGTAGTAGATGTTTTCTTCACAATAACAAACATGTCTATACTTACCTGCTCTGTATAATAGTTTTCTACAGAGCAGCCCCAATTCTCCTCTTCCTTGGGTTCCCCAGCGTTCCTGGGACCTCCCTTCTGCCTAATGCCCCTATACCAAGCAGCTTGCTATGGAGGCACCCAAGCAGGCTCACTCTCAAGTCATTGCTCTGTGTGTTCATTCACACACAGAGAGTGGCTTGGCCCCACACCTGCTATCTTCTCATTGGCTCACTGGCTATGATTGACAGTAGTGGAGCCAATGGCTACTGCAGCTGTCTCAGCCAATGAGGAGGGAGAGGCCTGGGAGAGCTGAGGCTCTCATGCATATCACTTGACCGAGATGGGGCTCAGGTAAGCCCTAGCCCCCTAGGGCTGCACACAAATTTTTTAACCATCATACATTTGAAAACCTTGAGCTTTTACAACTACTTTAACTGAGGAGATCATGGCTGTACATATTCAAAACTTTGTGCAGCCACAATCACTTTAGGTAATCTCTGGCTGTGACAGTCACAAATAGCTGCATGCCCTCTTAGCCTGTCATTGTTTATAATGGGCTGAGTAGCCACAGCTATTCACACACACACCTGTTATTCCAAATGCAGGCATTTGCAGATCACAGGGTGAACCTTTGGTTCGCATGTCTGCATTTGTTAGTGTATTTTGCGCTTTGCAGAAACGCACTACAGTCCATTTAACATGGTTTCCTTTGGATCTAGTTTACATCTGTGCACTTTGAGCCAGTGCATTTTTTTGGAAATGGGTCAGGGACTTTTTTCCCACAGTAGATCATGTTTTGCGTGTAATAGACTTTAATGGACCACACCAAAAACACAAGCGATTTATGAAATGTGTTTATGAAATGTTTTTTGCATTTTTTTTTGCTAATAGGAAAGTATGACAGTTCTGTTCATGTAGAACAACTTTTATGCAACTTTGATGCGACTTTACACTCTATGGCACTCAAGTAGCATCAAAGTCACATCAAAGTAGTGCAGGAACCTTTATGTGGCCAAAGTCGCATGTTAAGGTTAAGGGCTAGGATTAAGTTTAAGGGCTAGGGATAGGGTTAAATGTTAGGTTTAGAGTTACAGTAAGGTTAGGGTTAGCAGTATTTGTCTGGATTAATGGTAACTGTTAGGGTTAGAATGCTAACATTTGACCCTAACCATAGCCCTTAACCTCAACTCTAACATTTAGCCATAACATTTAATCCTAAATCTAGTCCTTAATCCTAATATTTAACAATAACATGTAACCCTAACCCTAGCCCTTAACCCTAATCCTAACATTAAACCCTAGTCCTTAACCGTAACCCTAACATTTAACCCTAACCCATACCCTTAACCCTAACATTTAACCCTAACCCTTAACCCTAACAGTTAACCCTAACCCTTAACTCTAACCCTAACATCTAACCCTTGCCCTTAACCCTAACATCTAACCCTAGTCCTTAACCCTAACTCTAACCCTAACATCTAACCCTAACCCTTAACCCTAACATCTAACCCTAACTCTAACCCTTAACCCTAACATCTAACCCTAGCCCTTAACCCTAACTATAACCCTTAACCCTAGCATCTAACCCTAGCCCTTAACCCTAACTCTAACCCTTAACCCTAACATCTAACCCTAGCCCTTAACCCTAACTCTAACCCTTAACCCTAACCCTAAGATTTAACCCTAGACCTTAACCCCAGCCCTAAACCCTAACCCTAAACCCTAGCATTTAACCCTAGCCTTTAGCCCTAACATTAAACCCTAGCCCTTATCCCTAACCCTAGCCCTTAACCCTAACATTTAACCCTAGCCCTTAACCCTAACATTAAATCCTAGCCCTAAACCGTAACCCTAACATTTAACCCTAGCCCTTAACCCTAACCCTAACATTTGCCCTATTCCTAGCCCTTAACCCTAACCCAAGCTCTTAGCCCTAACCCTAGCATGCAACTTCGAACACATAAAGGTTCCTGCACTAATTTGATGGGACTTTGATGCTACTTGAGTGCCATAGAGTGTAAACATCGCTTAAAACTTGCACTACATGAACAGAACTGTCATACTTTCCCATTAGCCAGAAAAAGATTCACCGCAAAACACACCAGAGAATGCATCAACAACAACCTGCATAGATGTGAACCTAGCCTCAGTGCCGGTTCACACCAGGACAGTGGTGTGGGAAACCTACGTTCTGTGCATGTTTCCTGTGCCACGTGCTAAATACACTGGGTGTGTGATCTACACTAATCTGATAGGAATCACACAGAAACGCAGAGTGCATTCCTGTGCAATTCCTAGTGAAAACCAGCGCTCAAAGAGCGGAACATCTTAAGTTCTGATTGCAAGAAGGTTGGGAGATAAATAGTAAGTGTACAAAAATTCTGTTCCCTCTTTTAAAGGTACAGTCATATTTTAGATTGAATATTTGAATGAAAGTCTTGCATGCTATTTTAGGATATTGGCTATATTATGCTGAACAATTGTTTTTCTGCAATGAATACTCCTTTGCGAAATGCTGTGCTGTACAAGTATCAGCAGAATGTGTGACTGATCGGGTAACAAGCTCAGGCCAATCAAGACAGCAGGTGCAGTTTTGATTACAAGACAGATGCTACAAGTGGAGATTTCCACTGAAAATACAAACACGAAGAGCTTGTTAATGTGTGTCAAGGCTTGTTCTGTTGAGTTACTTAAAAACTGATGAAATATTCAGTTTGGTAATAAGACTCCTGGTAAAAAAAACATTTCCTGGCTTGTGTTAGTATGATATGGGAAGATCATAACGGCATACGGCTTCTGTTAACTGTTTCCTAGATGATCTGTAGTGATTTTCAAATGAACACCTTACCACTATGTAAAATATTATACCAGGTTAATGCTCATCCTCGTACAACTCTTTCTGGAATCCATAACATCAGCAAAAAGTTTGTCAGCAACATCAATTTATCAGCACTAAGAACCTCAGTCAATCAGCCTATTACAATCTAGCTGTTGTTTGGGATAGTTCTGTACATCCGCAATGTTCTGAAAGGAGACTATGATAATGATACCAGTGATCCTAATGGACAGATGTGTCTTCCCAAAGTAACATTTCAAATAAATAAAAAGAGAATCTAGCTAGTTGCTATGAGCAGTAATAGCAAACTTTTTTTCTGACAGTGGTCAATTTACTAAAGGCAAATATGTTGTTCACTTTGCAATGGGCACTTTATAAAGATTACCCAATCACATTCAAGGAAAATTTTTAAAAAAAAGTTTTTTGCTTGTACATGATTGAATGATGGAGGTCAGCAGAGCTTTACCTCATTCACGAAATTTTCAGTAAAAAGGGAACATTCGCAAACAAAGTGAACAGCCAATTTTCCATTAGTAAAGCAACCCTTTACTATCATGAAGCCATAATTCTCATAGCTGTCCTATAAGCAGTTGGCTGCTATTCATATGTTTTTGCATTATGTCCATTAATAATCTCTCCAACAAAGGCCATCATTAATCAGAGCCCAGGGAATCTACATAATTGGCAAATAGGAAGTCATGATAACAAGACTTGTATACTGTTCAACATGCATATCGTGTTTTCTTGTGGTTTAGCCTTTGTTACTGTACATAACTAGCTTGTATGCTATCTGATAGTGTTGCTTATTGCCTGGGTTAATGTCAATATTGTAGTGTCATTGACATACCAGTCACCTTTCCTCTGCATCTTGCCATATGTGTGCTCTTTAAATGGTTGCAATATAGATTTCCATGGTTTTCAGGTCTGGAAGGAGAGTAGATGTGTTGTTTAAAAGGTGTTATAATAGCATTGATGGTCTGCCCAAATCAAACATGTATAAGGATTTTGTGGGGAGGGAGCAAAGCATTTAGGTTGATTTACTAGAGGCAAATAGACTGTGCACATCGCAAATGCATTTGTACCATTGCAATGGTATTTGCTCCAGACCTTAGTAAACAAGGGGACACTTCACTTTGCAAAAAATACCCAAATACCCAATCACTTGCAAGGAAAATAAAAAAAACAGCATTTTTGCTTGCCCATGATTGGATGATGATGATGAAGTCAGAAGAGCTTCCCCTCATTTACTAAGCTTTGGAGCAAATGCCCTTGCAGAGTGCAGCTGCACTTGGAAAGTGCACAGTCTATTTGCCTTTAGTAAATCAACCACATTGGCTTCATTTTTCAAATAAATGTTTACAATTATTTTGTTATTTCCTATTTAAATTTAAGAGTGTACAACAGTAATTTGATTAATAGCCACTTGTTATAAGTAAAACCTACTGAATAATGATGATTGGTATAGCCTGCACTCGTCTTCTCGAATAGTAATCCTTATTGAACGAGTACAATGTGCATGTAAAATGTGCATATAAAATGTCTTACTCGTTTTGGCAATAGCCAAATTAAAGCCTACCTTTATCCAAGACTTGTTTTTTTCTTAGGACATAGCAGGGGAGTATAATAAATTTTGTTGGGCTTTAAATGCTGTGTCTATTTATCACTCTTCTTGACCCCATAGAGAAGCTGTCTTCTGTTGCTGTTTTTTCTGATGCTTAGACAGCAATAAAATCCCGATTGACTGGTTTTAATTATGACCCCATGGAGGGGACATTGTATTGATGTCAGATTGATATGAAAAGCTTATGTTCTTTCTAGCCTTGGTGAAGGGGGTACATAGACCACCGAAACACATTGGATACTTCTTCAACTATACCCCTGACCTTTAATGTAATAAAATTGTATCTGCACCTCATAGCAGTGGTGTGGAGCTTCAATTTTAACTCTTCTAGAAATAAAATACCTATGCAGTTTCCAACCCTCAACTTACATGTGGTCTTTTTTTTTTAACGTTCTATGTTCTAAAGGACATCAGACAACAAAAAAGATTTGACATAGGTTCTTACCCCTAATGCTCTAAGGTAGACTGGAGCTGGACTTTATGGCAAACTCTAAATGGATAAAGTTGTGGCTTTAAAGGACAACAAGAACCTTGACTGTTCAGGGCAAGATAACAGCATGTGTAAAATATCTCTGATACCAGCTATTCTCACCTTAACAGCTCTCTCTCACAGATCTTGTCTCTGTCACACATAGCAATTATACCTGGTGTTTCAAAATATGGGGATAAGGTGACCTCCTTAGGTTAACCAATGGCAAGACCCAAGTGCTGTACCATGATTAAGGAAGTATCATTGTTCCCTTTAGCATCCGACACCTTGGATTTCAGTGCTGTATGTAATGAAGGCAGGAGATGTGCAGAACTAGTAGTACAGTAAGTAAAACTGTTGTAATAGGAGCCATTTGCAAATACACTGTCACTTTGTCCTGCTTTATCAAGGTCATAGTGTCTGCATAAAAGGTTGAAATTATAAATTGTTAGAGATAACTATTAAGCTAGCCATGGCAGTTTGGAAATCATTCTATTAACTTTCAGTTAAAAAAGGAATATTTAGAACTGAATGGTCCATAAAAATCTGCAACCTTTCCAGGTTTACTTCCACTTGTGGAGGAAATTAATTAAGACTACCACCATGGCAGCCTTAAAGTATTTTCTACAGATTTCACTGGAAATCAGAAAGGGATTCAAACATTGTTGTGAAACTTCAATCCCACACATGTTTTTAAACAAAAAGCAAAGGGAATAGTTTCAAATATGCCTCAAAATTGGTAAATATATGACCAGCATTAAGTATTATATGTTTTTGATTTTGCATAAAGACATTTCTGTAGCTCCCAGCTACCCTGAACTCTAAGCACCCATAAAATCAGACATTTCTAACAACAGTGTTTCATAATACCATCTCTGAGCTGTTATGACTGTTAATCAGAAATAGTCCTGCTTTAAATATTATCTTAATAAGAGCCAAATACTTGTATCTCAAAGTAAATCAGCAGCAAAGACAATAAATCATTGGGTCTTTATTAAGCTGCTTGAGTGGAAAGTGTGACTAATTCTATTTTGTGTGGAAGAATGTGTGGCATTTCCTCAGCCTGGATGTGGTCTTGTACCAAGCAAATGGTTAGAACAGCTGATTCTCTTGTTAATGCAAAACATCTTTTTAGCACACAACGTGAACATACTTTTTCATTACTGTAGATTTCATTGCATGCATGTAATAGAACAACTGTGATTTTATACTTATTATTTGTGCATTTTAGGTGGTTTTTGTTTTCATTAATTTTTTTATCACAATGAATGTTGTGTATGGCAGAATTGGCAGGGAGTAGAGAGAATCCTTAGCAGATGTAGATTTGTTCTTGTTTTCAATACTGCAATGTACTAATATAAATGATAGGAATGTCAAACAAAAAAAACTAATCAAAGCATTACAGGCATATAAATGAACAGTCGTTTGGCATGCGCCAATCCAGAATCCTTCAACAGCATTTCTGAGCTGTCATATTTGGGAAAGACTCCTGAGCACAAACAAAATGTTATAAAAATATAAAACCCCATCCCTTCATGCTAAGTTATATCCCCATTCTTTACACCCCTTTTCAACACTACATTGCGATGTATTCATAGCAAAAAAAAATTGTTACATAAATTGTTAGCACTACATTAAGGTAAAATTAAGCCATGTAGACAAGGGTATGAATTAGCACACGCCATTTTATCACAGGTTTGTGATCACAAGAAGTCCAAGTGAAACGTATGTGAGCCTTTGATCCCAGTCATTGTTTGTGACCTGGGGATTGAGAGCTAATATTTTGTAATCTTTGTAATGATTTTTAAGCTATTTTATAAGATCATTGGCAAAGCATTGTGACATGTGATATTGGTCTTTATGGGGTATTACCCGCTTCCAGCCCCTAATGCATACCTGTGCATCCTCAGGTAGAAGTGTTTATATCATTATCATGGCTGCAGCCATGATCCTGGTATCAAAATTTGCAGCCAGCTATGGGCTTTCCTGTAAATAATGATATGAGCCACCCTACAGCCACCGGATCACTGTAACAGGGTGTGGGACCTTCCCCTTCCCTGTGACTAATAAAACCATTAGCAATGAGGATTTCGTCACCTCTGGTTTTGATTTATTGTATACAAGCTGTTACTGGCCACACAAGCATATGATCAAACTGATCTTGGTTTGATCAGATGCTTTTGAGAGCAGGGAGAGATATGAGGTCAATTAGACCTTTCAACAAAGAATATCTGCCACTGCCCATGCTATCACAAGGGATACTGTTCATCCAAAAATGTTGCGAAAAAATCCAATAATTCCTGTGAAAGTCAGAGTGAGAACACTGGACCTTGTGTTTACTCCAAACTGATAACCTGTAAAGGCTTTTAAAGCATCACATTGATAATTTAATGTACCATAGGTTGTTATTGTTCCATGCGCATACCCAATTATAGAGCATGACGTCTTGTTATTCAGCATAACATCTTTAATATTTTACCAAAAATTGGCTATTATTATGTGTTTGTGTGCATTAAATGTCATTAAAGTGAATTTTTTCTGCAAATTTGTGTTTGATAAACCGCTGTACAAATGTCATGACATAAAAAATTGCAACAACTATCATATTATTCTCCAGGGCCTTTGTTTTCAGAAAATGTATAATGTGTGAAGGTTCCAAGTAATTTTCTAGCAAAAAATTTAGATTTATAAATACACAATATGTGAGAAATGTCAGAATTGGCCCTGTAGGCAAGTGGTTAAATTGGTAATAAAGTGAAATTTTTAACTTTGCCCTAAAGGTAAGCTTATAAAAAGTCTTACCTGTAGGTACCTGAGAAACAGCCTGAGCCAGGAGCGCTAGCAGGGTGCTCAAGAAGAAGAGGATTGGGGCTGCACAGAGCAGGTAAGTATGACATGGTTGTTATTTAAAAAAAAAACAACACTTTTAATGTCATGTGAAGCTTTTCCATCTACTTTAACTGGAACCTGTGAAATAATGATGGGCTGCATGTTCGAGTCGAGCGTAAGTTCGACTCGAACATGGGCTGTTCATGTGTTCGGTGCACACATGAACGGTACTGGCATTCGGCCTGCTGCGCCCTGACAGTGCATTGTGATTGGCCAAAGCATTGCACCTAAGCAGTGCTTTGGCCAATCACAGGGCATGATAACGTCACAAGGGATGGGGGTGATCCCACCCCCTTGTGACGTCATCACCCTATTTAAGAACTGTGATCGTGGAGCAGGTGTCAGACAGCAGGAGCCAGAAACTTGTTTTTATTTTTAATAAATAATAGGATAATAAATATGACTTATCAAAGACTGTGCCCTGTCTTTTTCTACACTACACTTTTTTTTCTGAATGAGTAGCAGTACCATGTACCGCATACTCTTACACATAGGGGGGCCTGGGTACTGGGGGCCCCCTTGTTAAAGAGGGCTTCTATATTCGGATAAGCCCCCTGCCCAAAGACCCCCAAAACCACCAGACAAGTTGTGGGGAAGAGGCCCTTGTCCCCATCAACATGGAGACAAGGTGCTTTGGGTAGGGGGAGCCCCCCTGCCCCACATCACTCCCCCATGTTGAGGGCATGTGGCCTGGTATGGTTCAGGAGAGGGGGTGCTCGCTTGTCTCCCCCTTTCCTGACCTGCCGGGCTGCATGCTCAGATAAGGGTCTGGTATGGATTTTGGGGGGGACAACTATGCCATTTTTAAGAATTTTGGTGTGGGGGATTCCCCTCAAAATACCTGAAGGGCTTGGTATGGATGGGAGGTTGGACCCTGTGCCTTGTTTTTTTTAATTGCTGACAGCTGAAACATGAATTATTATTTTTATTATTATTAATCAGGATTTATATTGCACCAACAGTTTGCGCAGCACTTTACAATATAAGGGAGACAGTACAATTACAATACATTTCAGTACAGAAGGAATAGGAGGGCCTTGCTTATGGAGCTTACAATCTAAAGGAAGGGGGAGGTGATACAAAAGGTGATAGCTGCGGGGGATAATCTGGTGGAGGTGACTCAAGTACAGTTCTTAGGTGGAGGTGGGGTTGGCTTCCCCGAATAGGTGAGTTTTCAAAGATTGCCTAAAGGCAGCCAGGGTGGGGGCTGATCGGACATACTGTGGTAGGGAGTTCCAGAGGATGGGAGAGGCTCTGGAGAAGTCCTGGAGGCGAGCGTGGAAGGAGGTGATGAGGGAGCTGGAGAGGAAGATATCTTGGGAGGAGCAGAGTGGGCGATTTGGGCAGTATCTGCAGATGAGATTGGTGATGTAGCTAGGGGCAGTGTTATGGATGGCTTTGTAAGCATGAATGAATGTTTCACTACTAAAATACCACATGACTTAATAATATAACTCATTTTAGTAACTAAGCGGTATCTTACCGCATTATCAGATGCGGTAAGATACTGCTCAGTAAATTACCCCTGTTAGAAGTTCAATCAAACTTTCAGTAGGTTCTAATGTTTGACCGCGAACTGAACGAGGGTGTTCAGCCCATCACTACTGTGAAATAGACAATGTGGAACGTAGTACACTGGAACAGATATGCATACTGGTTCCAAGTCATTGACTCAATAGGCAGTGGAGTCAGGATCAATAGGACATCCCCAAAGCTTGCACCTTTAAAACCAAGTCAGCAATGGAAACTCCCATATTTCATTTCTTACAGGTTCACTTTAATAGAAATTGTGTAATCTACTAAATGTCTTTTTCCTGAGAACCTATGACCATGTATTTAGAATTTGTTTATTTGTTCCATGTTTTGATATTTCCATTTGTGAGAAATTGCAGATGCATGTTTACAGTTTTAATAAGAACCAGATTTATTCCACTTGAATGTTTTGGTATTTATTTCATATCTAACTTCTCATAAAATTGTGAATTGTAATCATCTATATTTAAAAAAAAAACTTTTGTTTTTCTTTGGGCACAGTTAAAGTGGAGCTCCAGTCACAGTATAAAAAAATAAAAGTCAGCGGCTACAAAAACTGTAGCCGCTGACTTTTACAAAAACAGACACTCACCTGTCCCTTGATCCAGTGGTATCCTCACCACAACCATGTTTTCTCTGCAGTGTTGGCATCATTGATTGGTTTCACCGGCCGTCTTCTCTCCCTAGCGCTGGCATCTTCAGTGTGGGCTTGCGGCTTCACAGCTGGGTGCCCAATGCACAATAATCAAAAAAGTCATCTAAATTTCATGTTCTGTGCCTGCTTCCCATTGTCTTTTCTCGAAGGCTTTATCACGTACCTGGTTGGAGGCCAAAGTGATGAGAGGGCTTCCCTTGAGGCTAAGCTCCAGACACCCCTGAAGGTAAGAAGAGGAGGTGCAAAGCTCAAAGAAGCACAGGTCGCTTGAAACTGCTCGTGGAGATGTCCAGATGGGGAGTTGCTAGGTAGAGCACCCAGGTAGTCAGCAGTGGCACTGGAATTCCTGGATGACAAGGCAGGTCTGACACAGTGCAGCTGGGTGGTGGTTGCTCTGGCAAGCAGCAGGTAAACTGGTAGAGCAAAAACCAGAAGCATAGTCAGCACAGAGCGAACTCAAATGCAGAGTTTGGACTTCAGGACAGAAGAGGGGTCAGGAGGGTAAGTCAGAGTCATACACAGATGAGCAGAAGAGGCAGAGCCTGTAAAGCCAGCTGAGATCAAACCAGGAATCAGGCAGAGAACAGGTCCAGGAGCAAGCCAAGTCAGTAACAGGGAATCCACAAACCACAGGAGTCACAGGAACAAGTGCACTGGAGAGCCAAAGATCCCTTAAAAAGGCCGTTTGGTACCAATCCCAGATGAGAGCATGCACCACTGTGCATCCTTGTGTTGGTGCACTCTGTACAAACCAATGTGGCCATGTAAAGTACTGGCAGGGATGCCAAGTCTTTGTCCCAGAGCATGTGAGCCTTTGTTATGAACAGCATTCTGGCCGGAATCCAGCTTTAGCTGCAGCCCTCTGAGTAGTTAAAACATGTACTACTTGAAACATTACAACATGCCTATTAAATGCTTCCTGTTCAAATATAAGTTAAACAACCAAAATGGGAACAGCAGCACCTCCCATAATCCAATGTTCCAGTTAACATAGTATCTGTATAATTTATTTACTTATTTTGTAAAAGGTGATATCAACCCTACTTGTCCCCACTGAAAGGCAACTAAGTATCATTTAAAGTGGTTGCAAACTCTCACATATACCCAGTGAAGTGACTAGCATCAGATGATACACAGAAATTAAACAAATCCTCTTAAATAAGTTGTACCTATTTATCTGTAGCGATCTGTCCCCTACTGCATTCATAGTCCAGAATTTAAGCAGGATCTCTGAGCTCTGAAAAGTAGATTTAAAGTTGGGGATTTAAAGTCTCACAGGGCAGATCTCAGTGAAGACAGCTCTAAGATTGGAGGAAAGGGACCCCTTTACAGAGCACATGGAGAACTTGCCGAGCTCAGGATATCTATCTCTGCACTGGGGCTCATCTCCTCATTGCCTTTTTATTTTTTGATGTCAAGAAAACCTGTCAGAAGTGAATAGAGGAATGAGGCAGCAGAAATTCCTTTGGACAGAGGCAGGTACACTGTAAAGAAGGATATGCTTTGTCCATGTTTCATGTCTGAGGTTTACAACCTATTACAACTTCCTGGATAATGCATATATTTCTTGGTGTACCTGAGACCATCATCATCATGATGATGTTTCAAGAGTAGGTCCTGCTTGGAGAACATTCTTAGTGCTAAACACCATATTGGCTGGTATTCTTGTACTAACACCTCCGAAAAAACTCCACATCAATAGCTCTCTTGTTAAATGACTGATCAGCAGATCTGAATTCAATCAATGGTTTTTTAAATTAATAATTCACCTTTTATGGTTATCATAAAGGGCCACTAAAATAACACATAGGTAGGCATTTAAAGGAAGGAAACCTGTTATGGGAGAAATGCAAGGGCTGTATGAATTACTGAGTACAAGTATGTAAATTCATAGGTTTTACATACTTGTACCCAGGGACAGACTGACCATTTGGAAACTTGGGCACTGCCCGAGGGCCCAGAGTAAGTAGGGGTCCCCATGAGATGCCCCTGGTACCATTTTCATAGGCTTTTTTGAGTTTGGGCAAGGAGACAGGAGCCCCATGATCCCCTATTGCCCGGGGGCCCCCTGAATTGTCAGTCCACCCCTGCTTGTACCACTACTATTTATGATATATTCATGAAGAATAAAGTGAACAAAGCTTGAACAGATGTAATGGTAGGTGATAAAAGTAGAAATCTGCTGACAGCAGTAAGTGAACTACTCCCTAGGCTGGTTTTGCAGACTACAGTATGAAAACTACTTCATACTCTGGTACTATCTTCTCATCCAATTTTACATTGGAGAATAAATGGATTTGTCAAAATTCCCATATTCCCACGTTCAAATGACATGATTGATTTGGATAGGACAAGGCCAAATACCAGATAATTGTTCATGAAATGCTACATTTTCTAACTAATTATACAGGTTTCTGAATAAGCAAAAACGATTTATAAAGACAGTGTGTTTCCAACTTAAATTGCTGCTCCATTAAATGCTAAACATTAATGTGATCTTAGCTAAAGTGCTACCCATAGAGGCCATCACAGAGGTATTATATTGCTGTCACACTAACATAATGCAAGAAATTCATCTGTTATTTTTAGAACCTGTACTTGGAATTATAAGTTTTAGATGCAGCTAAAAAATATATTGAAAACATGCAATAGGAGCACAAATGTGTGTTTCACAATTACAAACTAAAATCCTTCCCTGTGCAGAGATTTTCCTGCTCTAGGACAACGATCTAAGCACTAGCAGACTGAGAGCGATCATCACTGGAGCAGGTTAACTGAACATTAACCCCTTACATACACACATAATAAGCCCCAACCACATGTTGTAATGAAAGTGCTCACCACTCACAGCATCCTCTGTTGCAATTCTGACCTTAAAGAATTATCTCTAACAATCAATGCCACAGCCAGACAGAAATGTAACACTGTTTAAAGCAATGGTAGCCCTCTACAGAGGCAAAGTTTCTGATTAGAGCATTTAGAGACTTTTTAATTATAAATTTAATGAAGGAAGAGAAAATGTGTGCAAGAAAAGATCTACAGAATAAAAAGATTACAAAACAGACATAAGCAACAGTAGGATAAATGGGAAGAATAGAAATGGACAAGAGTCCAGTTCACTTGCCAGATAAGTTTAATCTGATACATCAGAGTCACTGGTTCTCAGAAATATGATTTTCTCCTTGTAGTTTTGATGTCAAATGAGAGCTGCAGCTGAGTTACAGGCATTATTTCTGGTTCCTGGACATACCGTTACAGAATTAACACATCCAATCAAAGGGTCTGTATTTTGTTATGCTTCAGCGGACACACCCTTACTGCTTTACAATTTGACAACCAGCATATTATTCGCAGAATGAAATTGCAATTTGTTAGATACCAAATATGATTTGGATTATGAGCATCTCTCTTTGGAGGGTGAACATGTCCCTTCTACCTTCTGAGCTCTGTAATATGTGTGTTCGGTGTCTAACTGATTACCATCTTTCCATACATTGGTGTAACCACTTTTTACTTTTTATAAAGGTGACTCCATCACAGTAAGAATTTTATGAATAGAGTTTGTCTCTGGTAGTTGAAAAAAAAACAGATTTAGAATGTTTGTTTGCTTAAAGTGGTTGTAAAGGCGCAAGGTGTTTTTACCTTCATGCAGCAGCCCCCTCAGCCCCCCCCCCGATACTTACCTGAGCCCCATTGTGATTCAGTGATGTGCATGAGAGCTTTGGCTCTCTGGGAACTTTCCTTCCTCATTGGCTAGTACAGCAGTGGGGAGCCATTGGCTCCCACTGCTGTCAATCACAGCCAGTGAGCCAATGAGAGAGAGGGGGCGGTGCCAAGCTGCAGCTCTGTGTGTGAATGAACACGCAATGGCTCAGGAGCAAGTCTGCATGAGTGCCCTCATAGCAAGCTACTTGCTCTGGGGGCATTTGGCAGGAGGGAGGGACCAGGAGCACTAGTGGGTGATCTGTGCAAAACCATTATACAAATCAGGTAAGTATTACATGTTTGTTTGTTTTTTATATTTGCCTTTAATATCACTTTATACTATTCTCCTGAATGTTTTATGACCTGGCTATTTACTGTATAACAAGGCTGCATTAGGAGCCTTTTAAATACTCAACTAGTTGAAATTTATGAACCTGCTGCATTTCTTCTTAGCGTGTATCTGTTCTGTAAAAGGTGCTTCAAGCTGGTGTTTGGCTTATTAAAATGTGTCACCTTCTATGTCTGCCACCACAGACATGAGATTTAATTTTTTTCTTTTCAGATCAAAGATACCATCTGTAAGGCCTACAATTCGTACAACTGGTCTGAAATGATATAATTTGTTAAGCAATGAAATGGATTTTAGCCCATCTCATTTTACGAACATAAACTGAGTTGTTGAATAGAGTTTTTATTTAAAGGAAACCTGTTTTAAGAGGAATTGTTATTGCTGAATCTCTTCTAAGATTACTGGTTGCCTAGCTGTCTCTGGCTTTATTTTTGACCTGAAATCAAAGTTCCTGATCTGGATCAGTATGACAGCCAGTCAGATAGGGTTTTAGGAAGTCAGCAACAGCAGTCTCTATGTTTGTTTCTATCTTGACAAGTTTATTTCTAAGGTATTTGCATATGCTATATGGAATTGGCCATAAGTAATATAGTGCTTACTGTATTTTTGACATGCATTGCTGCGTCTGTTGTTTTGCTTGTCTCCTGTTGGCTATTGCAGTAAATTGCATAGTAAATGTCATTATCTGACAATTATCTGAGCTACATGTGTCAGAGTACCTATATAATCAGCCATCAGTTAAAAGATCAAATTCTATTAAAAGTTAACTGCTTGCAAAACTTTTTTTTAATTTTTAATGGAGACCAGTTGCCAAAATATTCTACAATATTCAGTTTGGCCAGCAGCACCACATTCTCCAAGGAGCTTAGATAAAAGGTGTAACCTTGTTTAGGTGGTACCTTGACCTTTTCAAACCCTGTGTCAGGATGTGACAGGGTGTCACCAGGACATAAAACCAGGAAATATTGTCCCATTTACAAAATCAAATTATTCAGTGTTTGAATTTTTATATACAGTATCTCAAAGTTTATGTTCTTTTGGACCTCTATTTAAAACGATTTTAATTAACTACTAATTCCTTCAACTGTCAATGGTAGCATGTTTCACAGCATTGGTGTTGATCCAAAAGAAAGACAGTCTTCTAAAAGAGTTCCATGCATACCATGTACTCACACAAGACAAAGGATAAAGAGTCATTGCATCATTCAGAGAATGGGAGATACCGTTCCCATATAATGGCAGAACAGTTACTTGGCAAGCAGTGGGCTAATCAGAGAAGTCTTATATTGAATGGTGTAGTTGTATTGTTATTGTTAAAATTTTTAGAAATCGTAACAGGATTGCAAGGCTTATATGGCTTCTTTTTACAGGGCTGAGACATTTACAGAGTGACGGTATATTTTTCTTTTACCTACTGTAAATTCATAAAACGCAGTTATTATGAGCAAAACAAATTAACCCTGTGCATCCAATAAGATTTTGGCATACTATTGCCAGTTAATAAATTATTTATTTGATACTAGGGTAACTATATTTTCAACATTGTATGTACACTTATTTAACCACTTGCCCTCCTGAGGATTTACCCCCCTTCCTGACCAGGCCATTTTTTGCGGTATGGCGCTGCGTACTTTAACTGACAATCATGTCATGCAATGCTGCACCCAAATGAAAATTAAGTTCTTTTTTTCCCACAAATTGTGCTTTCTTTTAGTGGTATTTGATTGCCTGTGTGGTTTTTATTTTTTGCACTATAAAAAAAAAAGACCAACAATTTTGAGAAAAAAACATTTTTGACTTTTTGCTATTAAACGTCCAGTAAAAAAAATTTTCAAATGTTCAAAAATTCAAATTTCATCATAAATGTAGGCCAAAATGTATGTCTTTGCTAAAAAAAATCCCAATACATGTAAATTAATTGGTTTATGTAAAAGTTATAGCGTTTACATTTTTTTTACTAATAATGGCGGCGATCAGCGACTTATAGCGGGACTGCGGGACTGCGGCAGGCATTCTGACACTGGGGAGAACTGACTTGGTGTCACTGACATCCCCAATGACACCAATACAGTGATCAGTGCTAAAAAAAAGCACTGATACTGTACTAATGGCACTGGGCAGGAAGGGGTTAACATGAGGGGTGATCAAAGGGTTAACTGTGTGCTGGGAGTGTTTTACTGGGGGGCGGTGTGTTGGTGCTTCACTGTAAGGACACTGCTCTGGATGGTTGTGCTGTGCACAGCCATCCAGGGCAGTGTGCCCGAGCCAGCAGGGAGAAGGACAGTTAGTAAACAAAGCAGCCCTCCTCCCCATCGGAGATCTTCAGTAATCACCAGGTGCCGGTGGGTAATCACCGGCCGGGACCTGGTGATTGACAGCCGCAGACGTAGCTCACGCGCGCCCCCTACCCAGGTATGCAAAATCACATATATATATATACGTCCTGTAGTATATCTGCTAAAGGGCGGCTGGAAAGAGGTTAATAAGCCTATCATGTTCTGTGGATTTCTGCACCCCTTGTATTTTAAGAAATCCTCTGTCCACAAAGCTTTTGCAATTTAAAAAAAATGCTCACACCAGGGGCTTCTGATGCTGGAATAGCACTAAACTCAGGAGCAGAATTGATTAGCTTGCTACACAGTGCTCCAAAGGTACCAGGGGCATCTCATGGGGCCCCCTACTGACCCCGGCCCTCAGGCATTGCCTGCGTTTCCAAATGGTCAGTCTACCCCTGCTGTAAATATAAGACAGGCTTATTTGGTCAATGATGTCAGCTAGCACCCCAGCTGGGGAGATGTCATTTATATAGAATTCCCCTGAAAATGCATACCAGACCCTTATATTGGTATAAGGCAAGTGACCAGGAAAGGCCATGCCTGAACAATGCCAGGTCACACACCTTAAAGAAAAAAAAATGTGGTTGTCCTACTTAAAATCCATGCATGCTCCTTATTCTGGAGAAGACTGACATAGACTTTGATGGGCAGTCCACGCAAAAATCGGGTCCCCCTTTAAATTCAAACCAGACTGTTTTAGGCCTGACTGGGCAGGAAAGGTAGGTCAATGTGTGAACTAGGGGTACTTTGTACCCCATATTTATTAATTTAGGTGGAAAGCCAGGTCCCTTATTTTAAAGGGAGTTTCAAGACTTTGCAAACCACTACATCCACTGAGTCATAGATGTGGGAAAGATGTCCTTGTCCTTATCAACATGAAGATAAGGTGCTTTTCCAAGGGGTGCAGATAGGGTTCTGGTATAGGTTTTAGTTTAAGGCACCTCAAAGCATTTTATTAAAATGAACTATGTATTTTAATGTTGTCCATTTTGTTTTAAAAGACCTGCTCCCCACAAAGATTTTTTGTATTTTTGCATGTCCCCAATGGCAGTGCCCTGCAACCCATGCTCCATTTTAACAATAGCTTGCAAATCTACCTTAAATAGGGGCAGAAAAAATAAGAATCAGTTCTTGTGCATGTCAGTGGGGTTTGAACACTATGGGAGAGTGAGAGAGCTAATAAAACTGATGCACTTGGAATCTGATGCGGCTGTGCATGGTAGCTAATCAGCTTCTAACATTGGGTTGTTCAATTATGTTTTGACAATAAAACCTGGAAGCTTATTGGTTTCTAGAGCTGCACCAGATTTTGTCAAGGTAAAGTGTATCTCAAGCCAAAACTGTTTTAAGTTTTGGAGAGAGTGGGGAAACTTTAGACCCTCTTACAAGTTTTTTTACTGTCTATGTCAACATTGGTTAGATTCCCTGCTGACCTTGTTCCAGGGACAACTATTTATTTATTTATTACAGGTACTTACTGTATATAGCGCCATCAATTTATGCAGTGCTTTACATATATATATTGTACATTTACATCAGTCCATGACCCTCAAGGGGCGTATGATCTATGGTCCCTAGCTTTCATTCATACATAAACATACTAGGGCCAATTTAGACAAGATCCAATTAACCTACCAGCATGTCTTTGAAGTGTGGGAGAAAACTGAAGTACCTGGAGAAAACTGATGCAGGCACAAGGAGAACATGCAAACTCCAACTAGGCGGTGCTGTGGCTGGGATTTGAACCAACAACCCTTGTACTGCCAGGCGGAAATGCATTTAGCCACTTTGGGGGAGTTCCTTTAATTTGTTAAAAAACCTAACTTTGACTAGTGAAACATATTTTTTCTCTAAAGCAACATAATTGATTGGTTGTGTTTCTGGGACAGGAAGTGAAGAAAAATTTCCCCAATAGCGCACAAACAGAAAAAAACTGACTGGTTTTATCCATTCCTTTAATAATAAAAAAAGATTGGGATGTACATACACATTAAGAACTTTTGTCTAAAAAGATTTTCTTACTAATTAACCCTTCTTATGTACAATAAAAAAAACAAAGGTTCTATGGTAGCAGACATAGACCTATCTGATTGGTGTGTGAGAGCATGGAGCATTTAAGAAAAATATAAGACTAAAATTCATAAAATGCCCATCCATGTATGAATAGCAGAGTTGCTAAGTATTAGTAGTATAATCACTGCATGGAAACATAGTGCATTCATGCTTGTTAAACAGGCAAAAAACCTTAGCAAAATGAGATCATTTCATATGATACATATCATGCAAGATTTCATCTACCATTTACCACCTAAGATTGCATCAACATTTTGTAAATGTTTACTGAATTCCTAAAATTATATTTTGGTGTGCATTCCAACTTTGGTGGAACATAATTTTACCTCTAAAGCAACATAGATCCGTTAAGTTTTCCTTTATTATTGTGATTTACTATTGTCAGTGTTGGTAGAAAAGTCCCTAAACCTCTCCTATTAACTTTTTGACATTTATTCCTGTAATTAGACAGCTACCATGAGATCATATAAGTAGGAAGCATGAGAATTTTGCAAAAGGGCAATGAGAGAATTTGATTAATTAGGTAGCATTTCATGTGATCCATACTGGCTAAATCATTATCTGTAAACCCAATAATGACATACTGTATTAATGTAGGAGAGTGACCTTTGTAACAGGTTGTTAAAATGTGTGCACCTACTAAAACACACAGCATAACATTTGCTTCAATGTTGCACAATTATTGAAATTGTACAAATAATAATGATGTGCACTGCTTACGAGCTATCTGCACTAATTCAGAGGGCATTTCAAAACTGTTCCATAATGTAGAATTAGCTTTATGCATAATGTGCATATGTTTATTATATGTTTTATGTTTACTACATTATATTTTAAAATTGGTTCATGGGGCGTTGACACTTCCTACTGTTTACCTGTTGTCATTAAGCAAAGTCTACATTGTGTTGACATGGATCTCATGGGCAGGGTAACGCATGGCCTTCAGGTGCTGATTCAGGGAATGCAGGTATCCCCATAGACCTTTCCCTTACCTTATCACACTTAACCTACCCAATGAATCAGTTCCCTCCTTTTGCTTCGGACATGTTTCAAACATTACCCTTACCTATTTGGTACTGGATGTCAGTAATAGGGAGCAATACAAGGCATGACACTGTGCAGGTACAGCATCAGTCCTGATTATTGGTGGAGGAGCACAGGATATATACCTGGTCTCAGTCTAGTTCTAATCCTAACAGTCCCATCCTAGTTCCTGCTGCAATCACTTCAAGCCTTCTTCCTTCACCTTTGCATGTGTATGCTCATAGCTTTAAAACAGAGAATGTGAATTAATTAATTAATTAATTAATAGGCAGTCAAGAAAGGTAATAACATCCCCTGAACATGCACCTAAAATTAAAAAATAAGTTGGCAATTTCAGCTTCCATATTGATACACTATACAGATTATTTTATATGAATCATTTAATCAGAAACACGTTTGTTGAGAAAGTCACTTAGAAAGAAAAGCCAAGGAAAAATACATACCTAAATAAAACATATGGCCCCAAGGAGTAAGGTGATTATTCATCCATACTTTTTAAAAGTAGTATATCTCACAGTGCTCTAAATGTAAGTTCATGTGTTTTTGAAATGTTTTAGCACTAGCCAGTTCCATTCTTGCACATTCCCCTGTTCCATCTGCTACTTTTCACTTTATGATGTGCCAAAGAGTACCTAAGAGCAAGTATCTTAAAGTGGTGCTATAAAATGAATGGCTTGTGAGAGTTAAAGATAACATCCCACTGTGCCCCTATAAATAATAAATGAATCCTAGTTAATTGAGAACAAGGGTGACAGATGCTGCTTGTTAAAACGAAATTAAAAGGAAGCCATGATGAAACCTTAAACTTAAATATGTTGTGAACTTGCTAACTTGATGGTTTCCCTAACTGTTCTTTGTATAAATTCTCATGGGTCACATTACACAGTGAATTCCTTTAGTGTCCCTTATGTGTTGTCAAAAGCTGGGAACTAAAGGGTAGGCTTCTACGCTTTTTGTGAGATTGTTTCCAAACTTAATTATTTTGGAAATGTATAACTCAGATACGTAACATCTGTTTTGTGTACTGTTTGAGCAGCCCATATATGTCTTTTTATTTAAAGAACCAGGTTACTAATATACCTATTAGAGATGAGCGAAGAAATGAAAAATTTGATTCGACTGATTCGGCGAATTCGTGGACAATATTCGATTCGAGTCGAATAAATTCGCTGTGAATTTAACTTAAAAAAGGGTGTTTCTAGGCTTCAGAGAGACTTAATATTAGTGCAGAACACTGTACCTTTAATTTAAATGCCCTTGGAGTCTGCTGGGGAAGAGAAATAATACTGTCTGTCAGTATGACATGCAGATGAGTGCCGTCGATCTTAGAATCACTGCACACTTCACTCCTTTGGCCAGTCACGGGGCCAAAACCAGTGTTTGGAGCCACAGTGTGGCGGTGGAGGCAGCAGCAATGGGAGGCCATACAGCAACCTATGACAAAATGGAAACCAGCAGGAGCGTGAGGAGACCTGAAAGTGGCACATGGCAGAGTGGGAGCAATGGGAGGCGGTACAGGGACCCAGGTCACACTATGGGCCCAGCAGCAGCGTGACCAGGCGGTACGGGGGCCCATGGCCGATATGGGGCTTGGTGGCACCTATGGAAGGCCTGTAATCTGCCAGCAACCTATGACAAAATGGACAACCGCAGGAGTGTGAGGAGATTTCAAAGTGGCACATGGCAGAGTGGAAGCAATGGAAGGCCGTACAGGGACCCAGGTCACACTGTGGGACCAGCATCAGCGTGAACAGGCGGTACGGGGGCCCATGGCCGATTTGACCTCATTCATCCCATAGTCCTGCCGACTCACGAATAGCGTGGCCTCCTCAAAGGGCCTGAGCAAGCGCAGGTGTCACACATGAGCTGCCAATGGCTGACATCTAAGTTACACAGGGAGTACCTTTATCCGCTTTTAACATCAGGAAATCTGTGATGGCCTTTAGCTGTTCGTAAAGGCGGTCTAACATATGTAGGGTTGAATTCCACCTTGTTGCAACGTCACAGCATGAGGAGTCGGTACGGGGGCCCATGGCAGATTACATGTCTGGCAGCAGCTATGTGAGGCCCGTAATCTGCCTGCACCCTATGTCAAAAAATTTAACACACCAGCAGTGTGAAGAGACCTGAAAGTGGCACATGGCAGCAGAGTGTGGCGATGGAGACAGCAGCAATGGGAGGCCGTACAGGGACCCATGAGAGACTCTGGACTTGGCAGCAGCATGAGGAGGCGGTATATAGGGGCCCATGGCAGATTAGGGGCCTGGCAGCAGCTATGTGAGGCCCGTAATCTGCCTGCACCCTATGTCAAAAAATTTAACACACCAGCAGTGTGAAGAGACCTGAAAGTGGCACATGGCAGCAGAGTGTGGCGATGGAGACAGCAGCAATGGGAGGCCATACAGGGACCCATGACAGACTCTGGACTTGGCAGCAGCATGAGGAGGCGGTATATAGGGGCCCATGGCAGATTAGGGGCCTGGCAGCAGCTATGTGAGGCCCGTAATCTGCCTGCACCCTATGTCAAAAAATGTAACACACCAGCAGTGTGTGAGGAGACCTGAAAGTGGCACATGGCAGAGTGTGGCGATGGAGACAGCAGCAATGGGAGGCCGTACAGGGACCCATGAGAGACTCTGGACCTGGCAGCAGCATGAGGAAGCGGTATATAGGGGCCTATGGCAGATTAGGGGCCTGGCAGCAGCTATAGGAGGCCCATAATCTGCCAGCACCCTATGTCAAAAAATTCTACACACCAGCAGTGTGAGGAGACCTGAAAGTGGCACATGGCAGCAGAGTGTGGCGATGGAGACAGCAGCAATGGGAGGCCGTACAGGGACCCATGACAGACTCTAGACTTGGCAGCAGCATGAGGAGGCGGTATATAGGGGCCCATGGCAGATTAGGGGCCTGGCAGCAGCTATGTGAGGCCCGTAATCTGCCTGCACCCTATGTCAAAAAATTTAACACACCAGCAGTGTGAAGAGACCTGAAAGTGGCACATGGCAGCAGAGTGTGGCGATGGAGACAGCAGCAATGGGAGGCCATACAGGGACCCATGAGAGACTCTGGACTTGGCAGCAGCATGAGGAGGCGGTATATAGGGGCCCATGGCAGATTAGGGGCCTGGCAGCAGCTATGTGAGGCCCGTAATCTGCCTGCACCCTATGTCAAAAAATTTAACACACCAGCAGTGTGAAGAGACCTGAAAGTGGCACATGGCAGCAGAGTGTGGCGATGGAGACAGCAGCAATGGGAGGCCATACAGGGACCCATGACAGACTCTGGACTTGGCAGCAGCATGAGGAGGCGGTATATAGGGGCCCATGGCAGATTAGGGGCCTGGCAGCAGCTATGTGAGGCCCGTAATCTGCCTGCACCCTATGTCAAAAAATTTAACACACCAGCAGTGTGAAGAGACCTGAAAGTGGCACATGGCAGCAGAGTGTGGCGATGGAGACAGCAGCAATGGGAGGCCATACAGGGACCCATGACAGACTCTGGACTTGGCAGCAGCATGAGGAGGCGGTATATAGGGGCCCATGGCAGATTAGGGGCCTGGCAGCAGCTATGTGAGGCCCGTAATCTGCCTGCACCCTATGTCAAAAAATTTAACACACCAGCAGTGTGAAGAGACCTGAAAGTGGCACATGGCAGCAGAGTGTGGCGATGGAGACAGCAGCAATGGGAGGCCGTACAGGGACCCATGAGAGACTCTAGACTTGGCAGCAGCATGAGGAGGCGGTATATAGGGGCCCATGGCAGATTAGGGGCCTGGCAGCAGCTATGTGAGGCCCGTAATCTGCCTGCACCCTATGTCAAAAAATTTAACACACCAGCAGTGTGAAGAGACCTGAAAGTGGCACATGGCAGCAGAGTGTGGCGATGGAGACAGCAGCAATGGGAGGCCGTACAGGGACCCATGAGAGACTCTGGACCTGGCAGCAGCATGAGGAGGCGGTA
This sequence comes from Staurois parvus, assembly GCF_062004578.1. Lineage (NCBI taxonomy): Eukaryota > Metazoa > Chordata > Amphibia > Anura > Ranidae > Staurois > Staurois parvus. The sequence goes on from NW_028318060.1 coordinate 8,636,375, forward strand.
TATAGGGGCCTATGGCAGATTAGGGGCCTGGCAGCAGCTATAGGAGGCCCATAATCTGCCAGCACCCTATGTCAAAAAATTCTACACACCAGCAGTGTGAGGAGACCTGAAAGTGGCACATGGCAGCAGAGTGTGGCGATGGAGACAGCAGCAATGGGAGGCCGTACAGGGACCCATGACAGACTCTAGACTTGGCAGCAGCATGAGGAGGCGGTATATAGGGGCCCATGGCAGATTAGGGGCCTGGCAGCAGCTATGTGAGGCCCGTAATCTGCCTGTACCCTATGTCAAAAAATTCTACACACCAGCAGTGTGAGGAGACCTGAAAGTGGCACATGGCAGCAGAGTGTGGCGATGGAGACAGCAGCAATGGGAGGCCGTACAGGGACCCATGACAGACTCTAGACTTGGCAGCAGCATGAGGAGGCGGTATATAGGGGCCCATGGCAGATTAGGGGCCTGGCAGCAGCTATGTGAGGCCCGTAATCTGCCTGCACCCTATGTCAAAAAATTTAACACACCAGCAGTGTGAAGAGACCTGAAAGTGGCACATGGCAGCAGAGTGTGGCGATGGAGACAGCAGCAATGGGAGGCCATACAGGGACCCATGACAGACTCTGGACTTGGCAGCAGCATGAGGAGGCGGTATATAGGGGCCCATGGCAGATTAGGGGCCTGGCAGCAGCTATGTGAGGCCCGTAATCTGCCTGCACCCTATGTCAAAAAATGTAACACACCAGCAGTGTGTGAGGAGACCTGAAAGTGGCACATGGCAGAGTGTGGCGATGGAGACAGCAGCAATGGGAGGCCGTACAGGGACCCATGAGAGACTCTGGACCTGGCAGCAGCATGAGGAAGCGGTATATAGGGGCCTATGGCAGATTAGGGGCCTGGCAGCAGCTATAGGAGGCCCATAATCTGCCAGCACCCTATGTCAAAAAATTCTACACACCAGCAGTGTGTGAGGAGACCTGAAAGTGGCACATGGCAGCAGAGTGTGGCGATGGAGACAGCAGCAATGGGAGGCCGTACAGGGACCCATGACAGACTCTAGACTTGGCAGCAGCATGAGGAGGCGGTATATAGGGGCCCATGGCAGATTAGGGGCCTGGCAGCAGCTATGTGAGGCCCGTAATCTGCCTGCACCCTATGTCAAAAAATTTAACACACCAGCAGTGTGAAGAGACCTGAAAGTGGCACATGGCAGCAGAGTGTGGCGATGGAGACAGCAGCAATGGGAGGCCATACAGGGACCCATGACAGACTCTGGACTTGGCAGCAGCATGAGGAGGCGGTATATAGGGGCCCATGGCAGATTAGGGGCCTGGCAGCAGCTATGTGAGGCCCGTAATCTGCCTGCACCCTATGTCAAAAAATTTAACACACCAGCAGTGTGAAGAGACCTGAAAGTGGCACATGGCAGCAGAGTGTGGCGATGGAGACAGCAGCAATGGGAGGCCGTACAGGGACCCATGAGAGACTCTGGACTTGGCAGCAGCATGAGGAGGCGGTATATAGGGGCCCATGGCAGATTAGGGGCCTGGCAGCAGCTATGTGAGGCCCGTAATCTGCCTGCACCCTATGTCAAAAAATTTAACACACCAGCAGTGTGAAGAGACCTGAAAGTGGCACATGGCAGCAGAGTGTGGCGATGGAGACAGCAGCAATGGGAGGCCGTACAGGGACCCATGACAGACTCTGGACTTGGCAGCAGCATGAGGAGGCGGTATATAGGGGCCCATGGCAGATTAGGGGCCTGGCAGCAGCTATGTGAGGCCCGTAATCTGCCTGCACCCTATGTCAAAAAATTTAACACACCAGCAGTGTGAAGAGACCTGAAAGTGGCACATGGCAGCAGAGTGTGGCGATGGAGACAGCAGCAATGGGAGGCCGTACAGGGACCCATGAGAGACTCTGGACTTGGCAGCAGCATGAGGAGGCGGTATATAGGGGCCCATGGCAGATTAGGGGCCTGGCAGCAGCTATGTGAGGCCCGTAATCTGCCTGCACCCTATGTCAAAAAATTTAACACACCAGCAGTGTGAAGAGACCTGAAAGTGGCACATGGCAGCAGAGTGTGGCGATGGAGACAGCAGCAATGGGAGGCCATACAGGGACCCATGACAGACTCTGGACTTGGCAGCAGCATGAGGAGGCGGTATATAGGGGCCCATGGCAGATTAGGGGCCTGGCAGCAGCTATGTGAGGCCCGTAATCTGCCTGCACCCTATGTCAAAAAATTTAACACACCAGCAGTGTGAAGAGACCTGAAAGTGGCACATGGCAGCAGAGTGTGGCGATGGAGACAGCAGCAATGGGAGGCCATACAGGGACCCATGACAGACTCTGGACTTGGCAGCAGCATGAGGAGGCGGTATATAGGGGCCCATGGCAGATTAGGGGCCTGGCAGCAGCTATGTGAGGCCCGTAATCTGCCTGCACCCTATGTCAAAAAATTTAACACACCAGCAGTGTGAAGAGACCTGAAAGTGGCACATGGCAGCAGAGTGTGGCGATGGAGACAGCAGCAATGGGAGGCCGTACAGGGACCCATGAGAGACTCTGGACTTGGCAGCAGCATGAGGAGGCGGTATATAGGGGCCCATGGCAGATTAGGGGCCTGGCAGCAGCTATGTGAGGCCCGTAATCTGCCTGCACCCTATGTCAAAAAATTTAACACACCAGCAGTGTGAAGAGACCTGAAAGTGGCACATGGCAGCAGAGTGTGGCGATGGAGACAGCAGCAATGGGAGGCCATACAGGGACCCATGACAGACTCTGGACTTGGCAGCAGCATGAGGAGGCGGTATATAGGGGCCCATGGCAGATTAGGGGCCTGGCAGCAGCTATGTGAGGCCCATAATCTGCCAGCACCCTATGTCAAAAAATTCTACACACCAGCAGTGTGTGAGGAGACCTGAAAGTGGCACATGGCAGAGTGTGGCGATGGAGACAGCAGCAATGGGAGGCCGTACAGGGACCCATGAGAGACTCTGGACCTGGCAGCAGCATGAGGAGGCGGTATATAGGGGCCTATGGCAGATTAGGGGCCTGGCAGCAGCTATAGGAGGCCCATAATCTGCCAGCACCCTATGTCAAAAAATTCTACACACCAGCAGTGTGAGGAGACCTGAAAGTGGCACATGGCAGCAGAGTGTGGCGATGGAGACAGCAGCAATGGGAGGCCGTACAGGGACCCATGACAGACTCTAGACTTGGCAGCAGCATGAGGAGGCGGTATATAGGGGCCCATGGCAGATTAGGGGCCTGGCAGCAGCTATGTGAGGCCCGTAATCTGCCTGCACCCTATGTCAAAAAATTTAACACACCAGCAGTGTGAAGAGACCTGAAAGTGGCACATGGCAGCAGAGTGTGGCGATGGAGACAGCAGCAATGGGAGGCCATACAGGGACCCATGACAGACTCTGGACTTGGCAGCAGCATGAGGAGGCGGTATATAGGGGCCTATGGCAGATTAGGGGCCTGGCAGCAGCTATAGGAGGCCCGTAATCTGCCAGCACCCTATGTCAAAAAATTAAACACACCAGCAGTGTGAGGAGACCTGAAAGTGGCACATGTTTGAGGCATGATTCATGGCGGATTTAGTCAGTTGTGTCAGGAACTGGTGGTTTGAAATCCAGACTAATCCACGCCTGATTCATTTTCACAAACGTGAGTCTCTCCACACTTTGGGTGGACAGTCGTGTCCTCCGCGGAGTTACAATACCTCCTGCCGCACTAAACACGCGCTCCGATGCCACGCTACTGGCCGGGCATGACAGCCTTTCAAGGGCAAATTCAGCTAGTTGGGGCCAAAGGTCAAGTTTCGTTGCCCAGTAGTCAAGGGGATTGTCTACCTCGGTTGGCAGGGTGCTGTCCAAGTAGGCCCAAGCCTGTTGTTTGAGCTCCTGCTCCAGGTCCACCTGATGCTGCTGCTGCTGCTGCGGCTGGTTAGTAGTTTCCTCACTGCGCTGGTGAAGAAAGCTACTCATCATCGACTGCAGACTGAGGCAGCCGCTGCTGGTGGAGCTGCCACTGCTCCTACCACCCCACCCCTCCCCTGCTGCCATGCCAGCGGAACGCGAGCGCACAGGGCCCACAGTGTCTGAGGATGGACGTTGGCGCACAAAGGCAGAGACCAACTGACTACATAGGTGGTTTTTATAGTACGTAATTTTGGCCTCCCTCTCAGCAGGTGTGAAAAAGGCCACCATTTTGGACCGGTAGCGAGGGTCCAACAAGGTGGACAGCCAAAAGTCATCCCTCTGTCTGATGGTTATTATTCGGCTGTCGCTACGCAAGCAACCGAGCATGCTATGGGCCATTTGTGCCAAGGAATGCGAGGGACTCCCTGCCTCCATCTCCACAGCATACTGCCACGGTGCGTCTGGGTCCTCTGTCTCCTCCTCCTCCTCTACCAGATGCTCCTGCTCCTCCACTCCTGTCCGCTGAGTGGAAAAACCACCCATTTCACTCAATAATTCCTGAGCACAAATGTCCTCCTCTACCTCCTCCTCTTCTTCCTGTCCTGCCCCCACAGGGGTCATGTGGCGTTGAGATCTGTGCGCCACGTCTACCGCACCCTGACCAGCCATTGTTAACAGCATTTGTTCCAGGACGTGCAACAGAGGAATGACGTCGTTCATCCCATAGTCCTGCCGACTCACGAATAGCGTGGCCTCCTCAAAGGGCCTGAGCAAGCGGCAGGTGTCACGCATGAGCTGCCAATGGCTGACATCTAAGTTACACAGGGGAGTACCTTTATCCGCTTGTAACATCAGGAAATCGGTGATGGCCTTTCGCTGCTCGTAAAGGCGGTCTAACATGTGTAGGGTTGAATTCCACCTTGTTGCAACGTCGCAGATCAGGCGATGCTGTGGAATTCCGTTCTGCCGCTGCAGCTCAATGAGGGTGTTCTTTGCGGTGTAGGAATGGCTGAAATGCATGCACAGTTTACGTGACATTTTAAGGATGTCTTGCAGTGGGATGGTGGATTTTAGGAACCGCTTGACAACCAGATTGAACACGTGAGCCATGCATGGCGCATGGCACAACCTTCCTTGACGCAGAGCAGACACCATGTTCTTTCCGTTGTCAGTCAACATGGTTCCGATTTTTAGTTTGCGCGGAGACAGCCATCTGTCGATTTCTCTGTTCATTACACTCAGCAGTTCCTCCCCTGTGTGACTACGTTCGCCAAGGCATACCAGGTGCAGCACAGCGTGACACCGTTGCGCCCTGCACATGTGATATGCCGGTCGGGTAATGGGACTTGGCACGGGGGTGGCGGCTGAGGACACGGCGGAAAAAGAGGTGGTAGAGGCGGACATGCTTGCTGGACCAAGGACGTGCAAACGTGGAGGCAAAAGCGTCGTGACCTGTCCAAGTTGCTGGTGCGGCTGTGCCGGCACCACGTTCACCCAGTGGGCCGTAAATGACATGTACTGTCCCTGACCGTAGTTACAGCTCCACACGTCGGCGCTGCCGTGCACTTTGGCAGAGACCGACATGCTCAAAGACTGGCCCACCATCTCTTCTACATGTGAATGCAGGGCTGGCACTGCCTTTTGGGCAAAGAAATGACGGCTTGGCACTCTCCACCGCGGCGCGGCACAAGCCATCATTTCTCGGAAAGGTGCTGAGTCCACCAGTTGGAAAGGGAGGGACTGCAGCACCAGCAACTTGGACAGGAGGACGTTCAGCTTTTGCACCGTCGGGTGCGTGCTCGCAAACTGTTGTCTCTTGGATACGGATTCCAAGAAAGACTGTTGACGGAATCCGAGAAGAGGAGTAGCAGGAGAAGGAGCATCTGAACGAGCGGAAGATGCCAATGAGCGACAACTCCCCTCAGCAGAGGTGTTGGAGCCTTGACTGGCTGATAGAGGGCGATTGACGACGTCGGGTGACGGAGCAAGTAACGGAGCGGGTGATGGAGCGGGGGCTGGGGCAGGCAGAACCGCCGTATGTTTATCACGGTTTTCCCAGGCCACCGAATGGTGACGCTGCATATGCTGACGCAACGCTGTAGTCCCAACATGGGCCCCCTGGCCACGCTTGCATTTCTGGCCACATAGTCGACATACGGCTACGTTTACTTCCTCGGGCGGCTTGAGGAAAAATTGCCACACCACCGAGTAGGAAACTTTGCCCCCGCTACTCTTCACTGGCTGACTGCTACTTCCTCCGTGCGCAACGGCACCACTACTGGCCGTGGTGGTAGGCTGCAGTGGAGCTGGTGCTCTACTCCGTGGACGTTTGGCTCCACTGACACTGATGCGACCCTGCTGCTGTCTCCTGGGCAACCCACCGACTGTTTTGCTCGCTGCCAAGCTGCCACCCTCTTCTCCTGATGATGCGGAAGAAATTGCCTGATGACGACGAGGCTGCCAAGTGCGATCAACCTCCTCATCATCAAGTAGGGTCTCCGCCTCACTACTAGCCCCCTCGGCTGCGTCTGGGTCAGGAGACAGACCTGTCTCTAGACCGGCTACCGAGCCACTCTCCTCGCCAGTACTTGTTCGCTTGGCTGCTGAAAAGGCCGATGTCTCCCCCCGTTCCTGACCGCCCTCTGTTAGCTCTTCCTCACTGTACAGTGGGGCTGAGCCCACAGCATGCGATACTTCGCTTGGTGAGGGAACAGCAAAGGACAGGGGCAGGTAGAGGACACGTGATTTCAGTGGGCTTGGTCCCGGGCCATGCCAACTAACGGTTGTGTCTGACGTACCCACCGACCGTTGGCTGTAGGTGTCAGAGGTGACCTGGGAAGAGGAAGACGACCGAGCCAACCAATCAATGACGGCAGGGTTGTCGGTGGAGACACGACCGCTGGATGACACCGGGAGCACTGGCCTCTGGCTGCGAATACTGCTGCCTCGACCCCTTCCTCTGCTGCCACGTCTGCTCGCTCCTAAAACATTGCCTCCTCTGCCACTCCTCTGCATGTTGTCTGACATACTATTTAATTCAACGATTAGGTGTCCCTGAGTAACAATTCTCTGGCACTCAGTAACAATTCTGTCTGTCCCTGAGTATGAATTCTGTGGCCCTGAGTAACAATTCTGTGTCTGTGCGAGTAACAATTCTGTGTCTGTGCAAGTAACAATTTTGTGTCTGTGCGAGTAACAAATCTCTGGCACTCAGTAACAATTCTGTCTGTCCCTGAGTAACAATTCTCTGGCACTCAGTAACAATTCTGTCTGTCCCTGAGTAACAATTCTCTGGCACTCAGTAACAATTCTGTCTGTCCCTGAGTATGAATTCTGTGGCCCTGAGTAACAATTCTGTGTCTGTGCGAGTAACAATTCTGTGTCTGTGCAAGTAACAATTTTGTGTCTGTGCGAGTAACAATTCTCTGGCACTCAGTAACAATTCTGTCTGTCCCTGAGTAACAATTCTCTGGCACTCAGTAACAATTCTGTCTGTCCCTGAGTATGAATTCTGTGGCCCTGAGTAACAATTCTGTGTCTGTGCGAGTAACAATTCTGTGTCTGTGCAAGTAACAATTTTGTGTCTGTGCGAGTAACAAATCTCTGGCACTCAGTAACAATTCTGTCTGTCCCTGAGTAACAATTCTCTGGCACTCAGTAACAATTCTGTCTGTCCCTGAGTAACAATTCTCTGGCACTCAGTAACAATTCTGTCTGTCCCTGAGTATGAATTCTGTGGCCCTGAGTAACAATTCTGTGTCTGTGCGAGTAACAATTCTGTGTCTGTGCAAGTAACAATTTTGTGTCTGTGCGAGTAACAAATCTCTGGCACTCAGTAACAATTCTGTCTGTCCCTGAGTAACAATTCTCTGGCACTCAGTAACAATTCTGTCTGTCCCTGAGTAACAATTCTCTGGCACTCAGTAACAATTCTGTCTGTCCCTGAGTATGAATTCTGTGGCCCTGAGTAACAATTCTGTGTCTGTGCGAGTAACAATTCTGTGTCTGTGCAAGTAACAATTTTGTGTCTGTGCGAGTAACAATTCTCTGGCACTCAGTAACAATTCTGTCTGTCCCTGAGTAACAATTCTCTGGCACTCAGTAACAATTCTGTCTGTCCCTGAGTATGAATTCTGTGGCCCTGAGTAACAATTCTGTGTCTGTGCGAGTAACAATTCTGTGTCTGTGCAAGTAACAATTTTGTGTCTGTGCGAGTAACAATTCTCTGGCACTCAGTAACAATTCTGTCTGTCCCTGAGTAACAATTCTCTGGCACTCAGTAACAATTCTGTCTGTCCCTGAGTAACAATTCTCTGGCACTCAGTAACAATTCTGTCTATCCCTGAGTATGAATTCTGTGGCCCTGAGTAACAATTCTGTGTCTGTGCGAGTAACAATTCTGTGTCTGTGCAAGTAACAATTTTGTGTCTGTGCGAGTAACAATTCTCTGGCACTCAGTAACAATTCTGTCTGTCCCTGAGTAACAATTCTCTGGCACTCAGTAACAATTCTGTCTGTCCCTGAGTAACAATTCTCTGGCACTCAGTAACAATTCTGTCTATCCCTGAGTATGAATTCTGTGGCCCTGAGTAACAATTCTGTGTCTGTGCGAGTAACAATTCTGTGTCTGTGCAAGTAACAATTTTGTGTCTGTGCGAGTAACAATTCTCTGGCACTCAGTAACAATTCTGTCTGTCCCTGAGTAACAATTCTCTGGCACTCAGTAACAATTCTGTCTGTCCCTGAGTAACAATTCTCTGGCACTCAGTAACAATTCTGTCTGTCCCTGAGTAACAATTCTCTGGCACTCAGTAACAATTCTGTCTGTCCCTGAGTAACAATTCTCTGGCACTCAGTAACAATTCTGTCTGTCCCTGAGTATGAATTCTGTGGCCCTGAGTAACAATTCTGTGTCTGTGCGAGTAACAATTCTGTGTCTGTGCAAGTAACAATTTTGTGTCTGTGCGAGTAACAAATCTCTGGCACTCAGTAACAATTCTGTCTGTCCCTGAGTAACAATTCTCTGGCACTCAGTAACAATTCTGTCTGTCCCTGAGTAACAATTCTCTGGCACTCAGTAACAATTCTGTCTGTCCCTGAGTATGAATTCTGTGGCCCTGAGTAACAATTCTGTGTCTGTGCGAGTAACAATTCTGTGTCTGTGCAAGTAACAATTTTGTGTCTGTGCGAGTAACAATTCTCTGGCACTCAGTAACAATTCTGTCTGTCCCTGAGTAACAATTCTCTGGCACTCAGTAACAATTCTGTCTGTCCCTGAGTAACAATTCTCTGGCACTCAGTAACAATTCTGTCTATCCCTGAGTATGAATTCTGTGGCCCTGAGTAACAATTCTGTGTCTGTGCGAGTAACAATTCTGTGTCTGTGCAAGTAACAATTTTGTGTCTGTGCGAGTAACAATTCTCTGGCACTCAGTAACAATTCTGTCTGTCCCTGAGTAACAATTCTCTGGCACTCAGTAACAATTCTGTCTGTCCCTGAGTAACAATTCTCTGGCACTCAGTAACAATTCTGTCTGTCCCTGAGTAACAATTCTCTGGCACTCAGTAACAATTCTGTCTGTCCCTGAGTAACAATTCTCTGGCACTCAGTAACAATTCTGTCTGTCCCTGAGTATGAATTCTGTGGCCCTGAGTAACAATTCTGTGTCTGTGCGAGTAACAATTCTGTGTCTGTGCAAGTAACAATTTTGTGTCTGTGCGAGTAACAATTCTCTGGCACTCAGTAACAATTCTGTCTGTCCCTGAGTAACAATTCTCTGGCACTCAGTAACAATTCTGTCTGTCCCTGAGTAACAATTCTCTGGCACTCAGTAACAATTCTGTCTGTCCCTGAGTATGAATTCTGTGGCCCTGAGTAACAATTCTGTGTCTGTGCGAGTAACAATTCTGTGTCTGTGCAAGTAACAATTTTGTGTCTGTGCGAGTAACAATTCTCTGGCACTCAGTAACAATTCTGTCTGTCCCTGAGTAACAATTCTCTGGCACTCAGTAACAATTCTGTCTGTCCCTGAGTAACAATTCTCTGGCACTCAGTAACAATTCTGTCTATCCCTGAGTATGAATTCTGTGGCCCTGAGTAACAATTCTGTGTCTGTGCGAGTAACAATTCTGTGTCTGTGCAAGTAACAATTTTGTGTCTGTGCGAGTAACAAATCTCTGGCACTCAGTAACAATTCTGTCTGTCCCTGAGTAACAATTCTCTGGCACTCAGTAACAATTCTGTCTGTCCCTGAGTAACAATTCTCTGGCACTCAGTAACAATTCTGTCTGTCCCTGAGTATGAATTCTGTGGCCCTGAGTAACAATTCTGTGTCTGTGCGAGTAACAATTCTGTGTCTGTGCAAGTAACAATTTTGTGTCTGTGCGAGTAACAATTCTCTGGCACTCAGTAACAATTCTGTCTGTCCCTGAGTAACAATTCTCTGGCACTCAGTAACAATTCTGTCTGTCCCTGAGTATGAATTCTGTGGCCCTGAGTAACAATTCTGTGTCTGTGCGAGTAACAATTCTGTGTCTGTGCAAGTAACAATTTTGTGTCTGTGCGAGTAACAATTCTCTGGCACTCAGTAACAATTCTGTCTGTCCCTGAGTAACAATTCTCTGGCACTCAGTAACAATTCTGTCTGTCCCTGAGTAACAATTCTCTGGCACTCAGTAACAATTCTGTCTATCCCTGAGTATGAATTCTGTGGCCCTGAGTAACAATTCTGTGTCTGTGCGAGTAACAATTCTGTGTCTGTGCAAGTAACAATTTTGTGTCTGTGCGAGTAACAATTCTCTGGCACTCAGTAACAATTCTGTCTGTCCCTGAGTAACAATTCTCTGGCACTCAGTAACAATTCTGTCTGTCCCTGAGTAACAATTCTCTGGCACTCAGTAACAATTCTGTCTATCCCTGAGTATGAATTCTGTGGCCCTGAGTAACAATTCTGTGTCTGTGCGAGTAACAATTCTGTGTCTGTGCAAGTAACAATTTTGTGTCTGTGCGAGTAACAATTCTCTGGCACTCAGTAACAATTCTGTCTGTCCCTGAGTAACAATTCTCTGGCACTCAGTAACAATTCTGTCTGTCCCTGAGTAACAATTCTCTGGCACTCAGTAACAATTCTGTCTGTCCCTGAGTAACAATTCTCTGGCACTCAGTAACAATTCTGTCTGTCCCTGAGTAACAATTCTCTGGCACTCAGTAACAATTCTGTCTGTCCCTGAGTATGAATTCTGTGGCCCTGAGTAACAATTCTGTGTCTGTGCGAGTAACAATTCTGTGTCTGTGCAAGTAACAATTTTGTGTCTGTGCGAGTAACAAATCTCTGGCACTCAGTAACAATTCTGTCTGTCCCTGAGTAACAATTCTCTGGCACTCAGTAACAATTCTGTCTGTCCCTGAGTAACAATTCTCTGGCACTCAGTAACAATTCTGTCTGTCCCTGAGTATGAATTCTGTGGCCCTGAGTAACAATTCTGTGTCTGTGCGAGTAACAATTCTGTGTCTGTGCAAGTAACAATTTTGTGTCTGTGCGAGTAACAATTCTCTGGCACTCAGTAACAATTCTGTCTGTCCCTGAGTAACAATTCTCTGGCACTCAGTAACAATTCTGTCTGTCCCTGAGTAACAATTCTCTGGCACTCAGTAACAATTCTGTCTATCCCTGAGTATGAATTCTGTGGCCCTGAGTAACAATTCTGTGTCTGTGCGAGTAACAATTCTGTGTCTGTGCAAGTAACAATTTTGTGTCTGTGCGAGTAACAATTCTCTGGCACTCAGTAACAATTCTGTCTGTCCCTGAGTAACAATTCTCTGGCACTCAGTAACAATTCTGTCTGTCCCTGAGTAACAATTCTCTGGCACTCAGTAACAATTCTGTCTGTCCCTGAGTAACAATTCTCTGGCACTCAGTAACAATTCTGTCTGTCCCTGAGTAACAATTCTCTGGCACTCAGTAACAATTCTGTCTGTCCCTGAGTATGAATTCTGTGGCCCTGAGTAACAATTCTGTGTCTGTGCGAGTAACAATTCTGTGTCTGTGCAAGTAACAATTTTGTGTCTGTGCGAGTAACAATTCTCTGGCACTCAGTAACAATTCTGTCTGTCCCTGAGTAACAATTCTCTGGCACTCAGTAACAATTCTGTCTGTCCCTGAGTAACAATTCTCTGGCACTCAGTAACAATTCTGTCTGTCCCTGAGTATGAATTCTGTGGCCCTGAGTAACAATTCTGTGTCTGTGTGAGTAACAATTCTGTGTCTGTGCAAGTAACAATTTTGTGTCTGTGCGAGTAACAATTCTCTGGCACTCAGTAACAATTCTGTCTGTCCCTGAGTAACAATTCTCTGGCACTCAGTAACAATTCTGTCTGTCCCTGAGTAACAATTCTCTGGCACTCAGTAACAATTCTGTCTATCCCTGAGTATGAATTCTGTGGCCCTGAGTAACAATTCTGTGTCTGTGCGAGTAACAATTCTGTGTCTGTGCAAGTAACAATTTTGTGTCTGTGCGAGTAACAATTCTCTGGCACTCAGTAACAATTCTGTCTGTCCCTGAGTAACAATTCTCTGGCACTCAGTAACAATTCTGTCTGTCCCTGAGTAACAATTCTCTGGCACTCAGTAACAATTCTGTCTGTCCCTGAGTAACAATTCTCTGGCACTCAGTAACAATTCTGTCTGTCCCTGAGTAACAATTCTCTGGCACTCAGTAACAATTCTGTCTGTCCCTGAGTAACAATTCTGTCTGTCCCTGAGAATGAATTCTGTGGCCCTAAGAATTCTCTGGCACTCAGTAACAATTCTGTCTGTCCCTGAGTAACAATTCTCTGGCACTCAGTAACAATTCTGTCTGTCCCTGAGTAAAAATTCTGTGGCCCTAATAACGTTTCTGTGGCCCTAAGTAACAATTCTCTGGCACTGAGTAACAATTCTGTCTGTCCCTGAGTATGAATTCTGTGGCCCTAACTAGCGTTTCTTTGTCCCTAAATAACGATTCTGTGGCCCTCATTAACAAGTCTGTGTCCCTGAGTAATGGTTCTCTGTCCCTAAGTAACTTCTCTCTGTCCCCAATTCTCGTTTCTGTGGCCCTAACTCTGTCCCTGTCCCTAGTACAGAGCGGTCTGCCTCTGTTCAATGACTGCAGGCAAATGAAGATTTCCAAAATGGCCGCTATATATACCTCGACCATTACACAGTGCTGGCTGGCTGGCTGCTGATTGGCTGATGCGATCACATGTCGTTGAGGAATGCATTATGGGGCAGCGCGCCTTGTCTGCGCGCCTTCCCCGACATCCCCGCTCCGTCGCCGCACATGTCAGCCGCCATTTTCGGAAAAATTTCGATTCGCGCGTCCGAATTAGGCTGTTTTTCGGATTCGGCACGAATCGAAATTTTTCCGATATTCGACTCGAATTCCACTTCGGATGCTTCGATTCGCTCATCTCTAATACCTATCTAATATTCACTATATTGCCAAAAGTATTGGGACGCCTGTCTTTGCACATTAACTTTATAGGCATCACAGTCTTAGTCCGTAGGATTCAGTATTGAGTTGGCCCACCCTTTGCAGCTATAACAGCTTCAACTCTTCTGGGAAGGCTGTCCACAAGGTTTAGGAGTGTGTCTATGGGAATGTTTGACCATTCTTCCAGAAGTGCATTTATTAGGTCAGGCACTGATGTCGGACGAGAAAGCCTGGCTCGCAGTCTCTTCTCTAATTCATCCCAAAGGTGTTCTGTCAGGTTGAGGTCAGGACTCTGTGCAGGCCAGTCAATTTCCTCCACCCCAAACTCGCTCATCCATGTCTGTATGGACCTTGCTTTGTGCACTGGTGCGCAGTCATGTTGGAACAGGAAGGGGCCATCCCCAAACTGTTCCCACAAAGTTGGGAGCATGAAATTGTCCAAAATGTCTTGGTATACTGACGCCTTAAGAGTTCCCTTCACTGGAGCTAAGGGGCCAAACCCAACCCCTGAAAGAGAACCCCACACCATAATCCCCCCTCCACCAAACTTTACACTTTGCACAATGCAGTAAGGCAAATACCATTCTCCTGGTAACCGCCAAACTCAGACACGTCCATCAGATTTCCAGAAGCGTGATTTGTCACTCCAGAGAACGGGTCTCCACTGCTCTAGAGTCCTGTGGCACTGTGCTTTACACCACTACATCTGACGCTTTGCATTGTACTTGGTGATGAAAGGTTTGGATGCAGCTGCTTGGCCATGGAAACCCATTCCATGAAGCTCTCTATGCATTGTTGTTGTGCTAATCTGAAGGCCACACAAAGTTTGGAGGTCTTTAGCTATTGACTCTGCAGACAGTTGGCAACTTCTGTGCACTGTATGTTTCAGCATGTTCTATCCCTTTGCATGGCATACCACTTCATGGCTGAGTTGCTGTTGTTCCCAGTTGCTTCCACCTTGTTATAATACCACTAGTGGTTGATTGTGGAGTATTTAGTAGCAAGGAAATTTCATGGATGGACTTATTGCACAGGTGGTAGCCTATCACGGTACCATAGTTGAATTCACCGAGCTCTTGAGAGAGACCCATTCTTTCACAAATGTTTGTAGAAGCAGTCTGCATGCCTAGGTGCTTGATTATATACACCTGTGGCCATGGAGTTGATTGGAACACCTGAATTCAATTATTTGAAAGGGTGTCCTAATACTTTTGTCAATATAGTGTACCTTTCAATTAGTTCAACATATTTAATGATTGCAGACAAAATTCACAAAGCTCTCTATGAAAGAGTCAGATGAGTTAAATGTACACACAGGGATTGATTTACTTAAATTGGAGAGTGCAAAATCTGGTGCAGCTCTGCATAGAAGCCAGTCAGCATCCAGTTTTTTTTGTGAAAGCTTAATTGAGCAAGCTGAAGTTAGCAGCTGATTGGAAACCATGCACAGCTGCACCAGATTTTGCTCTCTCCCGTTTTAGTAAATAGCACTAACCATGCTGCACAAAATCAAATCACACTAAATAAGTCCTTTAGACATTTATACCACTTTTTCTACTGGGAATGGTTTCTTTCTTATTTGAGTTAATACCTGGTAGTTTCCTTCACACTCATAACCTGAATTTTTATATACATAGAATGTCCTGTTAAAAAAAAGATATACATCTACATAAAATCATTTTTTTCTTATGTTTTTCACTCTGCTAAGCAGAAACTGAAATAAAGCAGATGCCCAACTCACAATAGATGCCTTCTGATTTGATTAGCTGCTGAGTCCTAATGAATGATGCCTATACCTAATTGTGTTAGAAAAGATAAAATTTTATTTGGATTCCTTTGCAATCAATTTGATCATTTTAAAGTTGAGTGTTCACTTTGATTAATGTATATTTTAATCATAATTTTGATGATTAAATAATAAATCTCATTTAGAAAATTTCTCTAATTATCAATGTGAAGTGGTAAACAAAGGCCCTTGGATACATGCATACATAAACCTGCTCTAAGAATATCATTACAATGTAAATTTAATTGTGCAGGCAGATGTAATAAGTAGAATTGGTTGTAGAAGTGGAAAATAAATGAAGATTTTATAAATAGGGCGCACACAAAGATTTGAGTGGAGGGAAATGAGGTGAGTCTATCAGCAATTACCGTATCTCTATATTTCCAGGGGCATTGTTAAAAGTCATTGTATTATTTTAAAGGAAGTGTGTGTTTTTGTTTTGTCTGCATATTAATATTTTATATTTTCATATATCTTATCGGGTGGAGTTTCTGGCTCTTTATCACATGTTTTCGAGGCTATCCTTTACTGCTGTGTTGAATAAAAATCTGTTGTTTATAGAATATAAAAGCTCATGATTTAAGCTATACACAGTGAGTAAGCTATAAAACTGTCCTAAAAGCATTATAAATTCATAAAAGGCATGAAAATTACTACTCCAGTTTTTACTTTTCCTTCTAAGAAAGTAGAAAAATACCTGGTGATCTTCCAGATGCAGTGTGCTTATCATTTCCTGTAAAAAAAAGTCAAGCATCCTTAACTTTCTTGTGCAAACTACATGGCCCTGCAATCCCCCATGAAATCGAGATGAGCAAAGGCGCACATGTTTGAAGTCCAGTCTGTGTTACAGCCATGACACCCTCTATAATAAGTGCAGCCATGAATGGAACGCAATTGATTTGCAGGATCACCAGGTGGAAATAATGGAATAAAGCTTAAAAAAAGCTATTGCAGCCAACACATCTAAGGACTTGTAAGCTGCAGTATATCACTTTTTGGGTTTGTACACTTTAAAGCAACAGATAGGCAATAAAAATAGTTGCTTACAGTGTCTGTCTTAGTTTTAGGTGCAAATAATTTATGTTATTTGAGGAGAGGAAGGATTTTTGCTCTACTCAGACTTTGTACTCTTAGAAACAGTAGCCACACCTAGGTTCATTATTGCTAATTAGTAAATCAGCTAGTAATTAGATATTCTGGATTTGTACATTTCTATACAGAAGATTCAGGACCTCCCATATCAATAAAACAAAAACAAAGTGAACTCAAAGTGGTTCTGAAGACTGAAGGTTTTTTTTTACCTTTATGCATTCTATGCATGAAGGTAAAAAAACCCTGAGTGTGCAGCTCCCCCCTCAGCCACCTCTAATACTTACCTGAGCCTGATCGTAATTCATCGCTGTGCATGACAGCCTCAGCTCTCCTGGGTCTCTGCCTCATAATTGGCTGAGACAAAGCAGCAGGAGCCAATCACAGCCAGTGAGGAGGGATCAGGAGGCTGGGCCCAGCCACGCTCTGTAGGCTTATGGAGATACAGGGCCGGCACGGGAGCAAGCATGCACGAGTGACTCCAGAGCAAAGCAGCTTGCACTTGAATCCCTCTGCAGGGAAGAGGGGCTAGGTGTGCAGTCAGGGGAATCGAGAAAAGGAGGATCGGGATTGCTCTGTGCAAAACCGTTGCACAGAGCAGATAAGTATGACATGTTTTTTATTTTAATTTAAAAAAAGGAACAATGCTTTAAATCCATTTCAAGCTATTATTAGTCTAACTTTTGCTGTTGGTGAAGTTTTTGTTCCTCACTTTATTGAAAAGAAAAGCGTTCACCGTTTGTGCCTCAAAATAAGAAACTATACACCTGAAAAAACCTTTCTCTACATTTTGTCATTACTAAGCTCCCTTATTTTTGCAAAGTAAAGTTGAGGTAAGCATTCTCGGAACAATAAAACCAAGGAATCAACGGGAGTCTACTAACAATAAGAACCACAGAATTATATGACTAGGAACCATTATGTTCCACACTTTTTGGCAGATGTATAAAAGTGTGCTATAGAAAGCATGTTTTGTTAACATCGGAAACCAGCTTCCAACTGTCATCTCTGTAGTCCAGATTTGAAACTGAAATAGGAATTCTAATTGACTGATGGGGACAGCAAGAACATTTTATGTTAGCACATTTTTCACACATTATCTCCTTTATCTTTCTATAATATTACATGAATTAAATGAAGCATGGTACAGTAGGTAATTAGGTATGTACCCAAGACATTGATTAATATTCACTGTACCTTACATAGTTATATTCTGTGTATCCAAGAAAGAATCCAGGCTTTTTTTAAAGCAATCCACTGAGCTGGCACATTTTCACAGCTCTCACTGTGAAGAAACCTTTCCGTATTTGGAGATTAAATTTATTTTCCTCCAGACATAAAGCGTGCCCCCTTGTCCTCTGTGATAACCTCAGGGTGAATAGCTCTACACCAAGTTCACTATATGAACCACTGATGTATTTATAAATGTTGATCCCTAATCTCCTCTTCTCAAGAGAGAATAAATTCAGTTCCTCTAATCTTTCCTCATAAGTGAGCTCCTCCATGCCTCTTATCAGTTTGTTTGCCCTTCTCTGTACTTCCTCCAGTTCCCCAATGTTCTTTTTGTGAATTGGTGCCTAAAACTGAACTGCATATTCCAGATGAGGTATTATTAATAATTTGTACAGGGGTAAAGGCAGACTTTGCTGTATAGAAATGTAAAAAATTTAAAACATCCAGGGTTTCCTCTTTTTATTTATTCTTTCACTTTTTTCTGAGTATGTTCACAGATGTTCAAAGATCACACTTCCCATGTGTCTGTGCATTTATAAATTCTGAGTGAGAGATGACACAAACATAAAATCATAGCAGGTCTGTAACAGAATGTTTCACACCATTGGCTTTATTTATCAGGCAAGTTGCTGATAGAATTTGCTGCCTATTCAGTGGAAATCAGGCTGCCTCTCTCAGGTTTTTTTTTCTTTTGTGGTTGTAACCCTTATGTCTGCAATTCTGGGCAGGTCAATATGATAGTTTCACAAGCAGATAAGTCAGATTTAAAATTGAACATGAGACAGCTTTCCATTTAAAACATGTTTTAAACTTTTTAAGGGTAGAAGAAAAACTTAAGAGAAGGCACTACAAAATGTCTGCTAATAAATTATTTTTATTTTGTGCCCCTCTCTGATTAAGTTTCACTTTGTTGCTGGGGCCTGACTGTTTTTTTACTTTACAGTAAATATTAACAAAGTCATTCCCATGTCCAGTTAGAGTTACCTTGTTGGTTACCGAAGCATTCAAATTTTAAAATGGAATGCAGAATTGGTCTGGGACATGCTTTCTGAGCAGCAGATGGGAATTCATGAATCAAGCTTCAGTCTTATAGTGAATCTGACACCATGTTCCCCATTTGATGAGCTATACATAATTCTTAAGCCTGTTTTCTTGAGAAAGACTGTCGTATCCAATCGAAACATGTCAGTATAGGCAGGAGGTGATGTCATCAGTTCAGGGCATTGCTGTAGAATGCGCAGTATCATTCATTTTTTTTTACTATTAGGCAAAATGCACTTGTGCAACTTTGGACCCATAAAGTTGCATGACAAGTCGCAGCCTATTGTTCACAATTGCATCTGTTCAGATGTATGTGACTTAAAGTCACAGCGACTTTGAAACGGTTCCTGCACTACTTCGATGCAACTTTGATGTGACTTAGTGCAAGTGAGTGTAAAGCTCGATCAAAGTCGTATCAAAGTCTCATTCCAAAGTTGCACTGGAAATTGTGCAAATTTGGAGTTGCACAAGTGTAAATGGAGCCTTACATGCAAGCTAGTTGCCAATGGCCATAGCCCAGCCTATTTGTGTCAAGTTGATTAGTGCTCCTCTTCCTTGCTCTGCTCCCTTTTTCCCTTTAGGCACACACATGCCTGCACTGCATTAGCAACATTAAAGCAACACGGCTCAGAAGCAACATGTAGCTGGCAACATACAGTGAGTGTCTTGTTTTATTGTTATACAGTACGTCATTTATTTTTTTTATTAGAATTTAGGCTGTCTCCTATCTGGCTGCCCCACAGATCTTTTTAACCATTTGTTGCTCTCCTATTTGTGCTTGAGTCATTTAGGGGTAGATTTACTAAAACTGGAGCACTCAGAATTTGGTGCAGCTGTGCATGGTAGCCAATCAGCTTCTAACTTCAGCTTGTTCACTTAAGCTTTGGCAATAAGACCTGGAAGCTGATTGGTTTCTATGCAGAAGTGAGCCTTATTTTGCATTCACCAGCTTTACTAAATAAACCCCTTATTGTCAGTCTAAATCCTCATGCACACTGGACGTTTTCACAGCTGCTGTTTTTGGCTTTTGGCATTTTTTTCTACAGCCAGTAAACTCCCCAGCATGTTATCCTATGTGTCCATGCACACATAGCCTGTAATCAGTGTTTTTTGGCAGGAAAAAAACCCCATAACTATTGGATTTCTAGAGGAGGTTTTTTTGCTGTAAAAATGCTCTAATGCTGAAAAACACAGCAAAACGTGGTAAAAAGCAGCAAACCAGTGTTTTTGGATTTTTTTTAGCAAAATATAAATTTGGGGGGGTAAAAAAAAAGTAAAAAAAATGCAAATGTGAAAAATGCAAGCAGAAATGCTAAAAAACGCTGAAAAACTCAAGTTTTTAACGTGACTTTACACAGCTAGCGTTTCCAGAGTTATTAAAATTCCCAGTGTGCATGGAGCCTAATTCTTAAAGCCTATCCTACATAATTTGCAAACAAACCAAATAAAATCCTAAAAAAAGGAGAACTGGTATGTTTTTATTGTGAAGTGTAGCCATGGAGTTAAATTTGAATAACACTTTAAAGTGAACCTGTGCTTTGCTTCACATCTTTACATCCCCCCCCCACCCGCTGCTTCCTTTTGCTTGAAGAAGTGAAGTAGCTAAGGTGAAGGTAAGATGGATCAAAGCCCAAAGGTGCTCTCTATGCATCTAGGCTGTGAAAAAGTTTAGCATGTATGGTACTCAATACTCAGGAGTAGCAGAATGTGTTTTGGGGTTTAATTGTAAGTATGCCAATGCCGTGTGTGAGAAACAGCTTGTTAAAGTGGTAGTAAATAAAAAAAAAGAAATGTTTTGGGTCCCCTGCACTGTAATGGCATAATATGCTAGTATGCATCGCATACATTATGAAAGAATTACCTGTAAAAATAAGCCCTCCAGTGACAATCTGTCACCACTGATAGGGATATCTTCACCCAGTTTTCCTTCCGGGTTTGTAGGCTCTGGCACGATTGTGGCACAGCACTCTCAATGGATGGCATACTCAAGCATGCCATCAATTAACTTCCCTAGCGGTATGATTATGTCAGTATTTCTGTGCTCAAAGCGGTGCATTGTTTTCAATGGAAATATGTTGTTTTTTACTGTAGGCCTGTAATTCTTAGGAATTCTGTTTAAACAAGAGTCTAGTAGACATCCTGGGTGCAATAAAATTTAATAAATTAAATCATAAATTATAGTATAATAAAAAATAATAATATAATAATAAATTAAGTAATGTAATCAAATCAACTCTGTCCAAACAATATTATATAGACACTGCAAATTCTAGAAAACATCACGGGTGTGGTATATTTTGAAACATGGGACTGCACAAAGTCCGACATCGCAATCAGGACAGTGGAACCTCGTTTCCTTGTGGATTTTGTTTCCACTCTCATCTCGCCGAGAGCAACATACCATGCACATCTGTGTAGGTGCTGCCTTTTTTTGGGTTGGTGGGATGTTGTCCATAAAGTGATGTCCAGTCAGGTGTTCTGGCTTGACAACTGCCACAGCATGTCGTCCAGATCTATCCACAGACACTGATGGTGTTTGATGTTTGAGGAAAATGGATTCCGCAACTTTCCAGATAAAGTCCGCATGAACCACAGGCTTGTCACTGTTTTTGCTGAACATAATATAGGCATTCCACAAGCATTGTTCCAGAAGATGCCGTAAAATATTTTTGTAATATTTCCGCTGCTGTTTTCTTATCGCCTGATAGAAAGTCATAGCTTGGTTAGTTCTGTTGACACCTCCCATGGTGCTATTGTAGTCAATAACAACCTGCGGCTTCTGGATGTTTTTCCCACCTTTTGTTTGTACCATCACTGTGGAGACATTGTGCATGGTACTGATTAGACACACATCCTTCTTGTCTGGCCATCTCAGTGCCATCATTTTGCCTTTCTGCCAGGCAACTATTTCTCCTGACTTCATTTTGGTTTTTCCAAACATTGATGGCAAGTTGCGCCAGTTAGTCCAAATGATTCCATATGCATCCTTTTTGTGCTGCAGAAGAACCTCGTAAAGTTCTGGAGAGGTATAGAAATTGTCCGTTGTTACACAGTAGCCTTGGTTTAGCAGAGGCTCAATCAGTGACAGGACGGAAGATGTTGCCATTGCATATTTGCTGTAGTTGTGATCAAATTGCACAGCAGGTAGGATCTGATGCCAAATCATGCTGTCTTGGATGCGATATACTGTATCCAGCTGAGCCTTCCCTTGTAGGCCATTAGACTTTTGTCTATGCTAATGTCTCTCTCTCTGGCACATAGCTCTGCTGGAAATTTCTGACAATTATTTGGGAGCCTTCCCAAAAAGTTTTTAGCTTGGGAGCCGGATGAGTTGTTTCATCAAAATCCTCATTGTTTGCAAAGTGCAACAATTTCATGATAAGTGAAAAGCTGTACTCCGACATGACTGTGCCAAGAACGGCGTGGCGAGCAATTTGTTGGGGGTCCAGTACCACTTCTGCAGCAGTTTCCCCACCACTCCTTGCAGAATAATAAGGCCGAGAAACAGTCAAATGTCCTCTTTGGTCACAGGTTCCCACTTACTGCTTCGTGAAAACCTGCTGTGTGGAGCAGCTAGTTGTTGCGTTGCATACCTATTTGTCTCCGTCATGATTATTTCAATAACCTCATCGGTCAGAAACAATTCTAAGCATGCCAAGGGGTTATCACCTTCAACGTGGACTTTTATACCAGGTACGCCAGTAAACGGAAATCTTGGTGGCGCTGCGTACCGCAATCAATAGTGCACCACATGCGCAGATTACTCACATCAATCTCAGATTCGCTGCTGTCTTCACTGTCGGTGTCTGAAGACAAATCGACACATGAGTCGCTATCGCTCAATTCAAGTAGCTCCTCACTGTCACTGTTTGCTAGCTCATCATTAACCGCTTTGGCGCTAGCGAGATGCTTTTTGGAAGCCATGAGTGCAAAACCGTTTTTAGTCACAGAAACTAAAAAACTGCACTATGGATATATCTGAGGTAAAGTTACAATGTATGCACTAGAGTAACACTTTATTTTGACACAGGTCTATTTTTAAAACTCCCGCCTCCCACAAGCCCCAACCCCCAACGGCACAGCGCTGCTGTCGCACACTGATCACACTGATCAGCGTGAGATAGCCAGGACGGAGACAGGGGACGGACAGAGGGGATGGCTCTGGGGGGTATTTAGTTTGCGGTGACCCCGAGTCAGGCTCGGGGTTACCGAATTTGACAGCTAGATTTAACCCCAAGCTAGACTGGGGAAAACCGCTAGGGAGGTTAAGAGCGCAGTGTGCATGCACCGGTAATGTCACCAGCTGTTCTTCACTGGAATATCTCCTAAACAGTGCACATTTAGGAGATATTCATTTTACCTACAGGTAAGCTTTATTATAAGCTCCGTGTGACGTTACTGACCAATCAAAATTCGTCTAACCCACACTGTCAATACTGCAAGGAGAGGAGAGAAAGTCCAGGGATGCCAAACCCCTGGACCTGTGAAGCGTCTTTCCATTGTCTGACAGCGGGGATCAGCAATCTGGTACAGCAGGACCGGTGGGGGGGATGGGGAGGGGGTACAGTGGATTACTGGAATTGCTGGAGGCAGGAGGGTGAGAGCCATGGGAGAGGCAGGAGGAGCCCAAGCCGTGGCCGCTGGTGTCCACAGTGGGATCAGGAGCTGGAGCTGGTGGAACCCTTCATGTAGGCAGGTTTCCAGCACCGTTCCTGTGTGAACTCAGCTTAAAGTCACTCTGACAAGCCAGGGTTCACACAGGAGCTGTACAGGAAGTCGCATGTGATTTGAACAGGAATCACATAGCATTCCTGTTAAAATCGTATGCAATTCTTTGCAAAGGTATCAGTGCTGGGCGAGTACTTGACCAAAAGTATCAGTACTCATATTCGCCAGAAAAAAAAAACTGGATAGGTGCATCGCTAGTGTAAAAGATGAGTGGAGAAATTATAGATATAGTTACTTATTTGGATGCTATAATCATCAGGTATCTAAGATTTTCCCATTTGTATGTCAATGCATAAATCCCCATATCACCCAATTCTGTCTATAGCATTATCCAACAAATATGCTGCTCTCAGAATTTCGGTATATTTTTTTTGCAGTTGTGTGCCTTTCTGTGAAAACTGGGGATAGGTAATGTCATAGAAAGGGAAGTGTCCCTAGTAAATGAAATGAAATGTGGGACAAGGTAATCAGCAACACTGTTTTATTGGTAGATTGCATCAACAAGTGAAGTTACTTTGGAAAACAAAATAATAAAAAATAAATTTAAGGTAATATCTTTAACAGATAACACAAGTGAAAATTATTTGACTGTTGCTGTAATTACCTAAGTTTACTTTCGGAAAAGTGGGAATTACATTTGGAGTGTGCAAGTTTTTGTTCTCTGAAATTATTGTTTAGGCATTTTTAATGTTAACTTGCTGTATTTCTTTTTATTAATATGCTTCATAATTGGCATCAGACACAACTTGGGCAAATGTTAACTGCCCTAACATAAATCATGCACTAATATATTTCTAGAGCCTCTCTGTTAAGTTTATTAAATTAAAAAAATGATAATAATGCTGCCATATACAGTGGGGATCGAAAGTTTGGGCACCCCAGCTAAAATTTGTATTAATGTGCACAAAGAAGCCAAGGAAAGATGGAAAAATCTCCAAAAGGCATCAAATTACAGATTAGACATTCTTATAATATGTCAACAAAAGTTAGATTTTATTTCCATCATTTACACTTTCAAAATAACAGAAAACAAAAAAATGGCGTCTGCAAAAGTTTGGGCACCGTGCACAGTTAATATCTTGTACTGCCCCCTTTGGCAAGTATCACAGCTTGTAAACGCTTTTTGTAGCCAGCCAAGAGTCTTTCAATTCTTGTTTGAGGTATCTTTGCCCATTCTTCCTTACAAAAGTCTTCCAGTTCTTTGAGATTTCTGGGCTGTCTGTCACGTACTGCTCTTTTAAGGTCTATCCATAGATTTTCAATTATGTTGAGGTCAGGAGATTGTGAAGGCCATGGCAAAACCTTCAGTTTACGCCTCTTGATGTAATCCCCCGTGGATTTCGAGGTGTGTTTAGGATCATTATCCATTTGTAGAAGCCATCCTCTCTTTAACTTCAGCTTTTTCACAGATGGCATCAAGTTACCATTCAAAATTTGCTGAAATTTTATTGAATCCATTTTTCCTTTTACTCGTGAGATGTTCCCTGTGCCACTGGCTGCAACACAACCCCAAAGCATGATTGATCCAACCCCATGCTTAACAGTTGGACAGAGGTTCTTTTCATTAAATTCTGTGCCCCTTCTTCTCCAAACGTACCTTTGCTCATTCCGGCCAAAAAGTTCAATTTTAACCTCATCGGTCTACAGAACTTGTTTCCAAAATGCATTAGGCTTGTCTATATGTTCATTTGCAAAGTTCAAACGATGATTTTTGTGGTGAGGACGTAGAAGAGGTTTGCTTCTGATGACTCTTCTATGAAGACCATATTTGTACAAGTATCTCTTTATAGTGGAATAGTGTACCACAACTCCAGTGTCTGCCAGATCTTTCTGGAGGGATCATGCAGTCAAACGTGGGTTTGAATTGTTCTTCTCACAATCCTGCGAGCTGTTCTGTCTGATATTTTTCTTGGTCTTCCAGATCTTGCTTTATCTTCCACTGTTCCTGATGACTGCCATTTCTTAATTACATTCCGAACAGAGGATATTGACATCTGAAAACGCTTTGCTATCTTCTTATAGCCTTCTCCAGCTTTGTCAGCATCAACTATTTTCAGTTTCAGTTTTCTAGACAACTGCTTAGAAGAACCCATGGTGCTGATTGTTGGGGCAAGGTCAGATGAGTCTGGGCATTTAAAACCTTTGAGATTGACATCACCTGGTCTTCCCAGACGATGATTGAGAACAATCCATGACACTGGCAGGTCTCAGCTTTGCAAAGGGGGCAGTGCATGCTATAAATTCTGCAGGGTGCCCAAACTTTTGCAGACGCCATTTTTTTGTTTTCTGTTATTTTGAAAGTGTAAATGATGGAAATAAAATCTAACTTTTGTTGACATATTATAAAAATGTCTAATCTGTAATTTGATGCCTTTTGGAAATTTTTCCATCTTTCCTTGGCTTCTTTATGCACATTAATACAAATTTTTAGCTGGGGTGCCCAAACTTTCGATCCCCACTGTATATCCTTCGGCAATATTCAAATATACTGTATGTTTAAAGCAGATTCAAACTAGATATTTTAGAATAATAAACTGTCAAAAAATCAGTGTCAACAAAGTCACAGCCAGCTTAATTTCAGTTCTGTAAAGATATATTTATAGTTTATTTTAGACCAAGTATAATTAATTAGCTTTGGGCAGGGGCGGACTGACCAATCGAGCACTCGGGAACTGCCCGAGGGCCCGGGGTCAGTAGGAGGCCCCATAAAATGCCCCTGGTACCTTTTTTATAGGATTTTTTGAGTGTGGGCAAGGACACAGGGGCCCCATGACCCCCTATTCCCCGGGGGTCCCATGAGTTGTCAGTCCGCCCCTGGCTTTGGGTTTATCAGTGTCACACAAGAAGTAAGATCAAACATTAATGGGATATGTGGATCTAACTTGGACCATGGAAAAGGAGACTAGTCACCTGGACTTTCCAAAGAGCATTTGAAGGATGCTGATTAAAGAATTCATTGTGCACCATTTTTAAAGTAGGTAGAGATAATACAAACATAGCTATAAACATTTAATCTCCATTACAGAAAAGGCACTAAATGATATTGATAGATTAGAAGAATTTATATACCTCTAGGATACTGACTTTTATAAAGGTGTTCTTATACTTTAAACGTGATTTTTTTTTTGTCATTTATACTCTGTTTTAATGTATCAGTGATTTCCTCCAAGAATGATGATATCAATTATAGTTGATGTACTTGATTTTCTATTTTTGGCTCCTCTTCTTTCTTATAGCTACTAAAGATAAATTAGGCATTGTAATAAAAGACTAAGAAGGTGTTATTAGATCTAAATATGTGAGATAAAACAAGACATAGATTGAAGCATTATTTTTATGATCATGAGGATTACCCAGAAACAGAATAATGCTAAAAACAATAGCAACATTTAAAATAAACGTATATGGATGGTATTCCATACATTTTTCCTTTAATATATAAACCCTTGAAAGTAGAGCCTTACTTGACCAGTGTTAAATTTTGTATGACATTCATTTATATAAATATAATAATAATAGGGTTTTTGTTGGTAAATTGTAATTCATAAAAATTTTTCAATGGGTATGAAATATATAAAGAGCATTTTGCAATGTATGCACCACTTTATAAGGAACAGCTTGACCTCATTAATCAATTGTTGGAAACTCACAAGATCAATTTACTGTGGTAGGTTCATCTATCACACATTGCAAATCACAAAGCAGATTATTACTAAGATGATTTGTACACCCTAGGTTCATATTGAGATCATTCAGAGCACTCCCAGCATGCAGATTATCAGTATCAGAGTTGTGATAAATGTGCATCCAGAGAATACACTTTCATTATACTCTTGATGAAATCACAAATGAACATCAAGCTGGGGTAAGGCTAACATTATTTTCTGTTTTCTAATAAATTCTGCAGCTCCTGCAACCTGACTTCATCTTCACTCCAAGTTCACAGAATATCTGAAAGACTATTCTTTTACACTAGTGATTAATGGGCCAGTTTGCCCACACCTAAATCTAGACCAGGGTATGTTGTGGCATGCAGATGTTTTCCTTAGATCCCTTATGAACTGATCTACTCACTTTACTTACACTGAGATCCACAATGAGCATTGTGATTGCAAGTGCATGAAGACATTAGATGAAGGTCAGCTATATCACACGAGGTGGAGAATATTGCCTAATTAATTTCTGTGCATCTAGTCACCTAATAAAAGAGGACTCATAATTGGATTCTGCTCTCACACTAGTGACAGTCTAAAGGACATGTTCATTATACGTCAAGATAATTGTCAGTGTTGGCCTAGTAAAGCCTTTAGCTTTTTCTGAGATTCACACAAGCATTTTGGAATTTTGGCCAACATACTAGGTCTGGTCAGTGTAGAAACAATATCAGTAGTGGCAGAGCAGGTATTTATTTTATAAGATGATTCCCCTCCACATCAAAATCAGAACTAAACAGCAGTCAGCTAACTGCTTGATAGTTAACCTCCATGGAATTATGATCAGCTGAAGAAGGCTGACCAGCTAATCAGAGTTCTGTGCAAAACAAACTGAACTGGCGGCCACAGTGCTTTTGGACAGCAACCTTTGGCATGCTGTCATAAGTAATAGTTTAATATAGTATAACACATACTGCCATTCAAAATGTCAATTCCACCCAAAGCCACTTAAAGTGGAACTTCCCCCTCTCAGTCAACATTGACTATTTTATACATTATTACTATATATGTCTTCAGTTACTTTCAGTTTCCATAGCTAAGCAAATTATGTCATACATCCCAGGAGTCTTCAGGAGGGGAGGAGGTGTTTTCTTAGCTAAGTACACCCTTCTGTGTGCATGCCTGAGCTAAAGACAGATGGGTTTCAGGAAGTAAATGCTACTTGAATCACCTGCCCTTACTCAAGATGGCCATGACCAGAAATTCTAGGATGGGGGGGGGGGTTACAACATTATTTCTCAGCAAAATAAAGCATGGAGACATGGATGGATGGGAGGGTTTGCTTTGAATATTAAAAATGAATTAAACAGCGGTTTTGGATTGTGGTGCTCAGAAACAGTGAAGTTCTGCTTTAAAGTTGTCTAATTACTGAGGATTTATAGGAATGTACCATAACATAATATAAGTATGTGATGAAGGGGCCTTCCTCATTATATTTTTGGCCAAGTTTCCAGATAAATTATATTCTGGTATAGATAAAGAAAACAATGAGCTTTGGCTGTCTACAAATTGTTACAATTTAGCTGATTCACTAAAGTTAAATAGGCATTTTGTAATGGAATGTTCACTTCGTAGGGGAATTTTTCTATCAGCTTAGTGAATGTGGAGAAATTCACTTTTCAAAGAACACCCAATCACGTACAAGGAAACAAAAAAAAAACTTTTTTTTTTGCTTGAGTACATGATTGGATGATGAAGGTCATCAGAGCTTTACATCATTTGCTAAACTAAGGAAAAACAATCCTGCAAAGTAAACAGCCTGTTTGCAGTTAGTAGATCAACCCCAACTAGTACAAATGATTTTCCTCCTGCAAGATTCTTCTCACTCAACATAAACTTATGCAATTTGGAACCTACAGTATAGTAGCATGACCCTGTGTAGGCTTCTCTGTATTTATTTAATTCTCAGTCAAATTTTTTCTGTCTTCAGTATTTTTGTATAACCAGTTTAATTGCTGGTGTCATTGACTTCACATAAATGTTCCAAAATAGTTAATACTTTACAATAGTTTTTAATTTAGAGAGAGGTAAGATAAGAGTTGTTCTGTTCCTTAAAATGTAATATAAGTTTTACATCCTGATCTGATTAGTTCTTCATTTTTTCTTGTTTAAAAATGTTAAGTCATTGAACTAAAAAAGTGATTGAAGAAAGAGACTCCCTGGAACAGGAACATAAAGCAGTAGGTAATGTGCAATGGACAGATGCAGAACTTAGAGAATGAAAGCCTAGCAGCCAAAAATATCCCCCTTATGGATTTCATAGATAAAGATTCTCAATGCACGGCCTTTCACAGTATGATGTTCATCACAAATCATGAATAAAGTCTCTGCTTGAATTATTTTCTGTTTAATAACATGCACTGAGAAATGTGCTTTAACGGTTTATTTACATAGACTTCTGAAAGACAAACTCAAGCAAAGGCTGTGTACCATTTTTATCATATCTGTTTTAAATCCGTACAACATACTAATTTATCACCTAGGTGCTACTCATTAAATGCATTTAGGATTGTATTTACCTTCTTACAGACTAGTATGAAGCTTCCACTAAGAAATATGAGAGGAATAAGGCATGGTAATGTCTAAGAGCAAATGTTAAATTGGTCCATTAGTAAGAATATCTCTGTCTTTATTGCATTACACACAAGGAGGGAAAGACAAATGCTTTTGTCCAGAGATATCAGAAACATAGAGGACATCCGTCAAAATGTATTTTCATGTCTAAATGAGATCAATGAGCATTTCACTAATATACATGCTTTCATGAAAGCCTAATAACTTTAAGTAATTTTATCTGAATAGTTAAAAAAAACAATTCAGTGCTACTGTGTATTCTAAATTAACTTGCCATTTTTAATAAAATAGCTTAAACACAGAGTTCTAAAAGCTTTTAAAACATATGTTCCTGGCTATGTTTGGTCTATTTTTCAATTCAAGTTAAAAAATGATCTTGATGCAGCACACACAAACACTTCAAGTAAGCTTAAATATAGGAAATAAATAGTTTTTTACTGTGTTTTGCCATCAAAAACTGCCATGACTCATTTCTTCAGACTTCAAATTACAATATGGATTTAAAAGCAAATTTACAAGTCTCTTGGTTTATTTTCTATAAATTTTTGTGAGATTAGGTTTGTAGCAATCACCTAACAATCTCCAGTAAAACATATGATATCTAAATATGTCTTGGATTTCAGCTAGCTTGTGCACTGGTCTACTACTTATGACTTGTAAGTACCAAACAATGTTCCAGTTCAAGATTTGACTCCTGCGTCTGCCTTGACCATGACTTTCCTTATCAGGTTCAGGTTTTACCAGATTGTCACCATTTTTTTAGTCTTTTTAATTAAATTGCGTCTTTTAAGAGGATGGGCTGACAAACTGCTTGGGTTTAAAGTTAAGAAAGAAAGTATTGGCTGCTGTTGAAGGGAGGGAGGATTGTGGGTTTGGAAAGTCTACTAAGTGAATTGCGTTAGAGTACTAGCCAGTTATAAGAATCTATTGACTTTGAGTAAGGCTGAACCATCAATCCAATATGGGTTTTTTTTATCCTGTTATGTTTAAAAAAATATTAATGGATTTTACATTTGAAAAATATTGTAGTATCACCTGCAGAGCAAAAAATTTGTCTTTTGTTTAAACATTTTTTTCTTAATTAATTTATACTAGGTAAAAGTAGAAATTTAGTCATTCTAATTTTAGTAAGCAGAGTCAGTTGCTTCTTTTCTCAATGCCCTTAAAACAAAAAGAGAAACCATTTTAAATGTAACACTACATACAAGCCACTCTGATATAAATATACTATTGCAGATCTATACATAAAATGCTGACTTTTGTGACCAGTGTCATCAAAGTGGCAATGAGCAAAGGTGTTGAGCATGGCTGTGATATGCTGCTGTATAATTGGTACGTTTAAGGAAATACAGTAAATGCATCAAACTATAATCTTGTATGACAGAAAGATTTTTGTTGCCAATTATTGGAAGGGTGAATTCCATGTTTTGCTGTACAGTGTAAGTGATGTGCAACACCTCGGGCTAGAGGCTAATTTGCAGATATATAGTCAACAGTTCAATCTGTAAAGAATATGTTTTGCAAGGAGATACACTTACAAAAATACCTTCCTCCCTCAAGGGTAGTCCAATTTTAGAAAATTAGGTATCAGCATTTCTTTTTAAAGCATCTTAAGGGTTCATGTGCCTCTGTGGAGTTAAACTTTCAGGTTACTTTTGATGTGTTATAATACAAATATATGCACATTAATAATATGTTAAATTCTTTATTAGAGATTGCAGCTATATGGAGAGCAATGTGGTGCTAGAAGATTGAAAACAATTTAGTTTAACTTTTTATATTCAGCCATAGATAGCAGAGTAACTGTGTCAACTAATCAGTAATCAGTAAAGCTGATCATACATGTTAAGACTCCTCTTATTCAGGCGTACAAGCTGGGAATGGGGGGGGGGGGGGTCACTCAGTTCCCCCATCCATGCTAAACAGCCAGCTATTGTATACCGACATCATCCACCGCAGCCAGTATACCCAAACAGTGCCTGCATCTGATTGGATGCTGACTTTGTTTGGCCAGCTCCTTGGAGCCAGGTGGTGCTGACAAGGCCACTCATGGAATGATACAATGGAAATCTGACAAAATTAGATCTATGTATGGCCAGCTTAAGTGATAATGTGCAACGTATGGGTTTATAATATAAAAACAATAAGAAGCAAAGTAACTGTATCTTATTAATGGAATTGTTTTTGGGAAGAATTTTATTTATTTAAAATTTTAAAAATACACATTTAAAAGGATTATTTTTAAGTTATCTGTTAAATGCCTCCCACCCCTCACTCCCAAGGTCCTTTGCTTAGTTGCCCATATTCCTTGCAGATCTATGCTGTGGCCCAACAGGGATCTATATACCGACCCTAGAATTTTGTCCATTTATCTTTTAATGTAGGGTTTTATGCTATGTAAATAGAAGACCAGCGCTCATCCTGTTGGCTTAACATGGGGAATTGAAAATATGTACGGTAATTTTCAAGAGTAACAATAATATACAACATCTCTGAGCTGCAGAAAAATTCATGGGGTGGTCAGCAGATGATCATGTCTCTCATAAACACTTGTTTCCAGTCTATGACCATTCTGTATGTTAAGGGTCTCCACATTAACCACACATTAACCATGTGACATGGGGTAGTTAGCTCTTGTGGTAGATGTGTTATTTTAGTGAGTCCATGACAGACAGGAACTATTTCTTTTATTTAAAAGAAAGCAAAAGTTCACAAACTAATTACTTCCCACACAGGGGTTCTTCTCCAACTTCAGCAGAAATACACACACTGGAAAATGCCTAGCCACTTGGCTCATGAGCTCACTCAGCTTCAATGGTAGTTCCATGCTGCACCTCTCAACAGTCTCTCAGACTATGTTGTCCTGCACTCCTGGATACTTGGCTCTCTAGCCTTTATTCACAGCACCCTGCTGCATGGCCCACTTCTGGCCTATAGACTGGGGTTCCCCTGACACCCTGATAGGAGCTGACCTGACTCCTGGAACTGAGATATCTGCCTCTTGGCTTCCAGCTGGGTCCTCTGACCCCTCAATGAGACCTTTTGTCTCCCGCACTGGGAGTAGTCTCCAACTGGGAGCCCTGAGCTATCCTCAGACCTGAGTAGATAATGACCCTGCACACCTGTGTAGTCAACCAGGTTGCAGGTGTCTAGCAAAACCCAGACACAGGATTGAATGTTCTGATCCAGAACTGCAGAATCCAGAGAAAGCCAAATATACAACTTTCTCTGCCCAGAAACACTAGTCTGCAACATCGTATTTACCTTGAATGCGAATCCTGTGTCAAATTTTACTATATTTTTACAGTGAAAGAGCCTCATCCTATCACAACCATTATTAATACATGTTTTTATAAATTATGATACATTATAACAATCCAGAGTCTCTGAAATATTTTATAGGTCTACCTTAGTCTTTTAATGACTGTAATTGTATTATTTTCTCTTGTACTAGCCAGACTCAGGGGGTAGTCATTTTTTTTGTAGATTATTCTGTCAAGCTCCAGATGGAACATATGGCATCAAGCTCTGCCATTGAAGGGTACCTAACGGTAAAACCTTTTGTTTTCATTATGGATAGAGTAAGGGATGGTTATAACCCCTGTCAGTTTTTTGCCATCCGTGCCCCATTGGGGAGATTTACCAGAGGCAAAACAAGAAATGAGAGAAAATCCTGGTGTGTCACAGGGTCAACAGAACGAGTGTCCCCATTGAAAGATTTCCCCTCTATTAGTGCTCGGATGTCAGCCCACAATTTGGAATTTTCTTTTATTTTCGCTTTCGATTATAACTGTTCTGTCTCTCCAATCTAAGCATTGATAGTGTGATCTCTGTAACTTACAGTTGTGATGAGATAGCGATAACTTCAACCTCAGTTGGATACCACAGTCAGTGACTCAATCCATAAGACATCTTGTAGATCTTGTGAAGTTTATACCATAAACTGAGAAAATCTTACAACAATGAACATTCGATAGGTCAAAAGATCATAATGTTTCCTGCTCCATGAAATGAGGCTAGAGCTGCAATGCATCTCTGGGAAAGGGGGAGGGCTATCTATACAGCATTAACTAAACCAAAGGAAAGGGAGGAGCAGACACAAAATATTGAAACACTTAAAGACATATGAAAGTCAATATGACAGTCATGTGAAACATGACAATAACAGTAACCAGGACAAATAGAGATAGTGAATCTCCTTAATGGGAGCACAGACAGCAATAAAAAATGACAGGTGTCCTAATACCCCCTCCTTCCACCCTATACAAAGCTAAAAAAAGTTTTGCCTTTAGTTACACTTTAAATATGTAACTAATTGCTGATCAAAGAAGGCTGTATGCTTAGTAACATATACAGTCAGGTCCATAAATATTGTGACATCGACAAAATTCTAACATTTCTGGCTCTATACACCACCACAATGGATTTGAAATTAAACAAACAAGATGTGCTTTAACTGCAGACTGTCAGCTTTAATTTGAGGGTATTTACATCCAAATCAGGTGAACGGTGTTGGAATTACAACAGTTTGCATATGTGCCTCCCACTTGTTAAGAGACCAAAAGTAATGGGACAATTGGCTTCTCAGCTGTTCCATGGCCAGGTGTGTGTTATTCCCTCATTATCCCAATTACAATGAGCAGATAAAAGGTCCAGAGTTCATTTCAAGTGTGCTATTTGCATTTGGAATCTGTTGCTGTCAACTCTCAAGATGAGATCCAAAGAGCTGTCACTATCAGTGAAGCAAGCCATCATTAGGCTGAAAAAACAAAACAAACCCATCAGAGGGATAGCAAAAACATTAGGCGTGGCCAAAACAACTGTTTGGAACATTCTTAAAAAGAAGGAACGCACCTGTGAGCTCAGCAACACCAAAAGACACGGAAGACCACGGAAAACAACTGTGGTGGATGACCGAAGAATTCTTTCCCTGGTGAAGAAAACACCCTTCACAACAGTTGGCCAGATCAACAACACTCTCCAGGAGGTAGGTGTATGTGTGTCAAAGTCAACAATCAAGAGAAGACTTCACCAGAGTGAATACAGAGGGCTCACCACAAGATGTAAACCATTGGTGAGCCTCAAAAACAAGAAGGCCAGATTAGAGTTTGCCAAACGACATCTAAAAAAGCCTTCACAGTTCTGGAACAACATCCTATGGACAGATGAGACCAAGATCAACTTGTACCAGAGTGATGGGAAGAGAAGAGTATGGAGAAGGAAAGGAACTGCTCATGATCCTAAGCATACCACCTCATCAGTGAAGCCTGGTGGTGGTAGTGTCATGGCGTGGGCATGTATGGCTGCCAATGAAACTGGTCATTGGATGCCACTTCACAGTGCAGATGGACAATGACTCAAAGCATACTGCAAAAGCAACCAAAGAGTTTTTTAAGGGAAAGAAGTGGAATGTTATGCAATGGCCAAGTCAATCACCTGACCTGAATCCGATTGAGCATGCATTTCACTTGCTGAAGACAAAACTGAAGGGAAAATGCCCCAACAACAAGCAGGAACTGAAGACAGTTGCAGTAGAGGCCTGGCAGAGCATCACCAGGGATGAAACCCAGCGTCTGGTGATGTCTATGCGTTCCAGACTTCAGGCTGTAATTGACTGCAAAGGATTTGCAACCAAGTATTAAAAAGTGAAAGTTTGATTTATGATTATTATTCTGTCCCATTACTTTTGGTCCCTTAACAAGTGGGAAGCACATATGCCAACTGTTGTAATTCTTACACCGTTCACCTGATTTGGATGTAAATACCCTCAAATTAAAGCTGACAGTCTGCAGTTAAAGCACATCTTGTTCGTTTAATTTCAAATCCATTGTGGTGGTGTATAGAGCCAAAATTGTTAGAAGTGTGTCAATGTCCCAATATTTATGGACCTGACTGTACATATTCTTTAGAATACCTGTTCCAGTAACGTAAACAAAACAACCACATTGAGAACACAAACAGCAGGACTATAATATAAACTCATTTTTGGTTGAAATTGGAATATAAAATACCAGTACTAGTACTTTGACATCATGGATATTGCTAGTATTCTGTTCTAAAGTAGCAGTTACCTTGTTGCTCCTCTCTAAAGATGTGTTCAATAGAAGTAGCACAACTGAAAAAACATCAGTTCAGCTAAGTTGTTTTATCTGTATATTTTATTTATCAGTATAATGTTGTACATGCAGATATACTGTACCTTAACATCAGCTTAAAGGTTACCTAGAGGGAAAACATTTGGGTAGTTTTACTGAATAGTTGAATTCTGGGTAGTGTTGAGAGGGATTAGACCATCTAGGGTTGATTTACTTAAACTGATGCACTCAGAATCTGATGCAGCTGTGCATGGTAGCCAATCAGCTTCTAACTTCAGCTTGTTCAATTAAGCTTTGACATAAAAACCCGGAAGCTGATTGGTTTCTATGCAGAGCTGCACTAGAGTCTGCACTCTGCAGTTTTATTAAATCAATCCCTCTGTCAAGTTTTTTCAATGAGGACATGCACTCCTCTTTTTGTGCTGGTGACCATTGTCACTGAAATAGAAAGTGAGGGGGAAATCAAAAGTTACCCTTTGTTACCAGAACAATAGGTTAGAGTAAGTCTTCCAATGGGGACACCTGTTGGGTGACAATATATAAGACGTGAATTCCCCTCACTTTGGGGAGATTTTCCTTTCATTTGCATCACCTACTGTATCCAAAACTAAAAAAAAAAGTTTTGGCTATACACGTTAATTAATCTCCATGTGTTAGAAAGTTAAAGAACTGTCTAATTCCTTAAAGTTTTCCCATTTACAGAATTGTTTGGAATGAAGATGTTTTGTGTGAAAATGACAGATAAATGGATTTTTATTTATGTTTTCTGTGTGTCTCATATGCTATCCCTGATCCTTGTTCTCTGGAAAAAAAATGTAAATCCACTTGAGTAGACTAAGTAACAAAGTAGGGATTGTAGTTGTCATTAATACATGTGAAAAATAAATGTAAAAATTTGCTTCAATTCCAGCAGCTTCAAAATAAATGCTGACCTGAAATCATATAAAAATACTTTTTATTTAAGAAAATTGAAGTTATTCATGTCTGTGAATTCGACATACAGGTAATGTATTCTTGTGTCCTATTCTGACATTAGTGGTGCACAGCTTCCCAAGAAGAAAAGATACATTAGAACTGCCTGGATCAGGCTTCTGTGGTTTACATTCAAATGCAAAATACAGAATTTCTCCCGCATTTTCATAAGAGATTTATTTCTCAAATAGATGAGCCTGTATCAGCTAGCATCAAGGATCTACTTGGAAATTACAGTAAAACAGTGACGGCATTTAGATCAGTATAGGTACCTTTTCTGCAAGAATGAAAAATCAAACATATGGAACATTCATTGACACATAGACTGAAACAATAGAGGTTATTTAATTGTGTTATTCAGTTAAGATGAAATGGTATATGTGTAGGTGCTACTAGATAACTAATATATTTCTTGAGATTATGATTGTCAATTCTTACTGCTGGGCTGTTTTATCTTAATGCTCCCTTGTTACCCAAGCAATCTTCTTATCATTATTGAAGTAGGATTTTAAGACATGAAACAGACATGTTTACCTTTGTTGGTATCTCTTGTAAATGGAAGCTGTTATTCCTACAAATTTATACAATTGCCTTATGTTTGCTAAATTTTGATAACTTTATGTAACAGTCTAATGTTAAAAAAGGAGATAGAACAGAGCAACCACGTAGCATCTTACAGTGTTTTACAGTATATAACCTACTATGAAGATTTTTATTCATGTACCATGCTTTGCCAACTTCCTGAATGAACAACTAGGCATCTTAAAGTGGCTCTTATGCAGCAACTGAAGCATCTGAAAGACTACAGCTTTGAAACTAATTGGATTCTTGCTGACCGTTCTCATGACAGTATAAATACTGAATGTGAAATAAAGCCAATAGAACTTAGAAGATGGGCATGTGGTGTGTATATATATATATATATCCAGTATATAAAAATAAAGTCCCTAAAAAGTTGCCTACTTTGGTATAGATAAGTGCAAAGATTTGTACAAATCTAGAATTGCCTCAATGTTTGACATATCTTCATAAACTACACCATATTTATTTTTTTCCATTATCAAGAGTGCAAAATTATCATATTCTTTTATTGAATGGAATAATAAATAATGAACAACCCTTTATCATAGCTGCCCCTATTTCCTTTTGCTGTTTTAATGCATATGT
This sequence comes from Staurois parvus, assembly GCF_062004578.1. NCBI lineage: Eukaryota > Metazoa > Chordata > Amphibia > Anura > Ranidae > Staurois > Staurois parvus. Next base: position 8,674,170 of record NW_028318060.1, read on the forward strand.
TCCTTTCTCTATAGCTGTTTGATGCAATTATTGCCATCTTGATGACAGTGCTGATTCTTTCGCTGCTTGTATTGAATACAAGAAAAGCAAAAGCTTTTTGCCAGAGGTGATAAGCTGGAGATACATAGCAGCCAAGAGTAGCTGGCTGTGAAAAAGAAGCAGAGTGCTTAGCTTGAAAGGACTGGGAGAGAGTATTTGGAGCAGAACTCAATTTGCAGAGAGCAAGGCTGCATTATGTGTTGTGCAGGTTATCACTGAATTATGAGATATGGTATTTCAGGAAATAAGGAATGAATGTGTTGAGCTGTACATGAGAATATGTGGTAAGCAACATAGATCTGATGCATGGAAGTGTTTTATTTGCAATAGTAGCCAAAGTTAAGGCTATATTTTATTATTACTGCATAGTAATTTTTACATTAAATTAGAAGGGTAACCTAAAAAATAAACTGTCATTATGCTATTTTATTACCTAGTGTTGTGTGATACTTAAGACACACAAGTAGTCTTCTTTAATAAAGAAGTGCAAAGTGACATGGTGTGTATAAAGTACAATAGCCTATAGCAATCAAACAAGTTTTCTTGTTTACTTATTTTGCTACGGTAAAGCGAAATTGTATTTGCTGCTATGGATGACTACAGTGCTTTGGGGTTAATTTACTAAAAGAAAATATGCTGTTCATTTTGCATAGGGATTTTTTCTTGCCTTTTTAATATGGTGACAGGCCACCTTGCAGAGAATCATGTGTTATAAAAATAAATGTACAGCTTAAAGAAGAATTCCGTGCAAAAATGCTATTTTCACATGCAGTGGGGCTGTGCCCACACTGCATGCGTTAAATGCTCGTTTTTGTCTAGTGGTTCGTAAAGTGGAGATATACATACCTATTCTGACAATCCTCTGAGCTCAAGACCGGTCCCTGCCCCTTCTGCCCCCCCCCCCCCCCCCGCACACTAGCGGTCTTGTGAAAGGGCAGTTTCTGACATCATCACACCCATAGACCACCCATAGACCAAAAAAATAGCAATTATGGTCAGGTGGAGAAATCTGTTAGAGATTGCAAAAATAAAACAAACACTTAAACTCCATTCTTGGAAACTGAGAAAAGAACATCAGAGGACATAAATAAAGAAAGCACAGCATAATTAAGCGTACCAAGACGACATACTCTGATTAAAGAAGTGAGAAAGGCAAAAATAGATCAAGCACCAATAGGCAGAAAGGCAGATAAATAGTAATACAACACTTGAAAGTAGTCACTTAACTAGATAAAAATAGTCTATAATGTTTTTTTATTTCTGATATGCATTGTTTTCTTAAGAAAAGAAAATACAGTTCTTGGATACTCTTGTGAAAACAATTACCTTAATTTACATGTATGAAATTGTAGTGGGATTCTGATTCTGATTTAAGTTGTGGGTAGTTGAAAAAAATTTGCGTTTAGAGGATTGGCCTAATCCATCATAATCTGAAGACAATATGAAAATCTATAACACAAAAGATGAAAAAGAAAAAGGATAAACAGATGATCAGACAGAATCTATGTAGAAGCACTGAGCAGAACATGAGGATAGAATAAACATGAGTATGGTTGTCTGAGGCAAGGCACTGTTGTCATTTAGATATGTTGTAAAGACGTGGAATTGTGATAGTCATACTGCTACAAAGCTGACTCTTTGATATTGTGTATCAAAGAGATACCTTGTATCGTGCACCCTGTATCAGAACTAGGAGTTTAATATATCACTTACTAATAAGGACATGCCATGCCATCCCTGAAATCAGATTGTTTCCTTTCTCCAAACGATTATAAATTTCATCTGTGTCTATGATTTTTTGGTGCAAAATATTCTTATAAACCAAGTCATATTTACTTTTGGTAGCAGACCTTGGACCTGACTTTTCTAGTAGCCCATTACATTTTATAAAGTTACTCCCAAACCTCCTCTCGGTGTTTTCAGTTATAGTCTTGAGTGATGAGCAGAGATTGTAGAGTGTGCTTTTCTTTAAAGTAAAGGTTTCGATTGCTAAAAGATTGATTGACAGTACTTTTAGAATGTAATATGAAGGTCCACCTGAATTACACCAAGAACTGTATTGGGATGATTTACAGTATATGTTTATATTGTATAGGGACCATGCCCTAAAGAGGAGTGTCTCTATCCTAAATTTAATGCTACTACTAGGCTATAGTCAGCCTGAGTTTTATATTGATAATTTGGGTTTTGTTAGCTGTTATGTAGGCTCAGTTTTATTGTATGCTTCTGCCTGCTGTTGAAAAGTGTCCCTGGCAATAGGATCAAAGGATACAATGATGCTGAGGTATGAATATTTAACTTCTTCCTGAACTGCCACAAGGAGGTTGATTGCCAGCGGGGCATGCTGGGGTAAATATTCTGTAAATATTCAGAGTGGCCTTCTGGAAGCTGCCTGTGCCAGAAAGTCCTTTGCCTGGGTCTGAGTCATAGGAAGCCTGGACTTAAACTAGAGCACCAAAGGTGATAACTTTGGTGCTGAAGAGTATCCTGGAGAATTGGGTAGAAGCTACTGATTTTGACTATTGCAGGAGGTACTTGTTGCTTACCCAAGGGGTACATATTCTGCATTAAAGTTGCCTTTAGAGTCTGAAGTGCACAGAGTGCTGGTTCCAACTTAAAGACCTTTTTTATGTATTAACTGCAAGAAGAGCCCTGGAGTCAAAATTGTTGCTCGTTTTCAGGTATCTTTAAAGTGGAACTGCACTGCATCTGAGCACCACAAATAAAAATGCTATTTAATTTATTTTTAATATTCGAATCAAACACATCCATTCATCCATGTCTCCATGCTTTATTTTGCTGAAAAATCATTTTGAAGAACACTCCACACAGCATTTCTGGCCGTGGCCATTTTGAGTAAAGACAGGTGAAGCATTTACTTCCTGGAATCCATTTGCCCTTAGCTTAGGCATGTAAGCAGGAGGTTGTGCTTAGTTGAGAAAACTCCCTCCTCCCCTCCTGAAGACTCCTAGGATGTATGACATCATTTTCCTAGGCCAGAAACCAGGAAGTAGCTGAAGAAATGTAAAATAAAGTTTACAACTAAATATGAACTACTGTCCTATCTTTTTACTAGTGTTAGCAGCATAAACAATATAAATAGTCAATGTTGATTGAGTTTGTGAAGGTCTGCTTTAACCCCTCTCTCACTGAGTTTATGGTTCTGCAATAAGCTCTTTAAAATCTTCTGAAAGTGACTGGCACCCAACTGGTTCCACCCAACACGAAGGCAAGAATTCTAGCCCGCCAAGTCACTTGAGTATCCTCCACCACTGCCTAGGAGTAAGTGAAGGGTTAAATTTGTATAGTTAATAGTTTTCTATGTATGGACACCTAAGAGCTTATTGTATTTAGGTAAATTGCCTGTTGGTTTTATTTTTGGCTGTAGACACAACATGAAATGAGAGAAAATCTCCTCAGAGTAAGCAAAACATTTTTTTAGAAGGTTGTGAATGTCCTCATTTGAAGATATAACTCTAGTCCTTCTCTTGACAGCTCAGAGGTTTGGAATTCCCATCACTTTGAGTCCAAACAACAATGGTCAACAGGAGAAACAGTAAATCTCGCTAAAGATGACACAGACAGCAAGAAAAACTTGGCATATGTCCCAACCCACTCTATTCAGAACAGAAAACAAAATTTGGCTTTAAAAAAAAAAAAATCACCCTTTAACTCACTTAAGTTTTAAAAACACATGCAATTTTAAACCTGAAGTCTATGGATGCTCTTCATTGCATAGAATCATTGGTCCAGCCTTGGCCAGTGTAAGTATGCACATTTTATACCTGAGGGACTGCTGCAGATGGTGATAATCACTGTAGTAGTCACAGCTATTATAATGATAGCTGCTATTATCTGGGTCTTGTGCTGAGTGACTTTCCCTTGAGCATAGTGACCACAAAGGGTAGCTTGCTTGGCATTGCTCCCATTCACAGAATTTCTTGTATTTTATCAAATAATACAAGACGCTCTTCTCTAATTGGATAGGGTGGAGGTCACTGCCCCACCCCTCCAACTCATACAATTAAAGAGTGCCTTGTAATCATTTAAAAATACAAGTGTGAATAGCGGTGGTGCTGAGTGAATGACACACTATAGTCTCTACGAAGAAGGGAAGCCACTCAGAAAAGGACCAGGAAGATCGCAGCAATTAGTTGCAGTCAGCTGGGTCAAATAACTAAGTTTATGGATGAGGTTCCACTGATTTGGAGGAGGGGCTGATGTTCCAGTACATTCTCAGTGAGGCATCTGGCCATGTTTCTAGCATTTATGACTAACCATTCTAGGGACAGTTGTTATCTGTGTTTTTATAGTAGTAGATGTTCTCAAGTGCACATGAGGATTCCAGAATGCCCACATCACTTGGATGGAGAGGACATTTACCATACTTAATGTATTCATTTTTTTGCTTTTATATGCTTGGACTAAAAGAGTTTTTATGTTGTAGTGAAAGGTTTGAATTGAGCATTCCATAGTTTATTAGCTGCATATGGTGTAACATAATGTAGACTTTTGTTTTACATTATCAACCATAATAGGTTGGCAGGAATTTGATAGATTTTGAGAATGGCATTGATGTACAGGAAGGCAGCTGTGTAATTGGACTCTGTGTAATTGGATTCTCCCCCTTTTTCCAAATAGGAGGAGATGGTTTAATGGTTTCTATAACCTTAAAGTATAACTAAAGGCAAAACGTTGTTTTGCAGTTTTGAATAGAGTGGAGAGGGATTAAAACCCCTGTCAGTTTTTTATTGCTGTCTGTTTTTATTGCTTCCTCATGAAATCCACTCTCTCCATTTGTCCTGTTTACTATTATCATTGAAAGTGAAAGTTAAAGAAAATACCAAATTTTGGGTTGTCCCAAGAAAAGTAAGAGAGGGGAAATCTTCCAATGCGGACACCTGTTCTGGTGACTTGGGGGTCCCTAAGGAATTCCCTTAATTTGCAGGGATTTCCTCTCACTTCCTGTTTGGCTATGGGATAGGAAGTGAAGGGAAATCTCCACAATGGGACACAGATGGTGAAAAAAATCTGGCAGGGATTATAACCCTCCATTATCCAAAATGAAAGTAAAAATGTTGGCTGTAGTTCTACCTTTTACTTGTATAAGTTTAAAAACTTTTATACATGCAGTACTATATACTATAGTTTCAATTTACTGAGCGACATATCCGTATGGATGTCACACCACTTCCTCAAACTCAAGCTTTCTAAAACTGAGCTTGTCATTTTTCCTCCTCCCCAATCCTCTCCCCATGGATTTACCATTGAGATCAAAGGTACAACCATTGGTTCCTTCCCACATCCCAGGATACTATGTGTAATCCTAGACTCTGACCTCTCCTTCAGCCCCCACATCCAATCACTGGCTAATTCTTGCTGCCTCCACCTCCACGACATTTCCAGAATTCAACCCTTGCTGACTAACAACACCACAAAACAGCCTATTCACTCCTTAGTTATTTCCCACCTTGACTACTGCAACTCCCCCCTCACTGGCCTACCCCTACACAGGCTATCCCCCCTTCAGTCTATTATGAATGCTGCTGCTCGACTAATACACCTTACTAAACGATCTGTGACTGCTGCCCAACTCTGCCAATCTCTTCACTAGCTTCCACTAGCCCAAACATATAAAATTCAAAATACTAACCACAACATACAAGGCCATCCACAACATTGCCCCCAGCTACATCACCAACCTCATCTGTAGATATCGCCCAAACCGTCCTCTCCACTCCTCCAAAGACCTCCTGCTCTCCAGTTCCCTTGTTACCTGCTCCCTCCAGGACTTCACCAGAGCCTCTCCAATCCTCTGGAACTCCCTGCCCCAGTATGTCCAGTTAGCTCCTACCCTGTCCGCCTTTAGACAATTCTTGAAAACGCATTTGTTCAGGGTAGACAACCCCACCTCCACCTAAGAACTGTGTAACCTCCTTCAGATCTTCCCCTGCAGCTATTACCTTTTGTACCACCTCCCTCTCCCTTTAGATTGTAAGCTCCATGAACAGGGCCCTCCAATTCCTTCTGTAACGAACTGTATTGTAATTGTACTGTCCCCCTTATTTTTTAAAGCGCTGCGTAAACTGTTGGCACTATATAAATCCTATAATAATGTATAATAATAACATAACATGGAAAACTGTGCATTCACATAAATGTCCTGAATGAAACATCTATGACGCTGTAAATATTTGTTTAGAGTTATAAAAGCACTTGGATTTGTAAAACAAAAAAAAAACATTATGAATCATGATATCAAGGCTGATATAAAGTTAGTAGACCATGGGGTTTATTTACTAAAGCTGGAGAGTGCAAAATCAGACTCACTTCTGCATAGAAACCAATCAGCTTCCAGGTTTCATTGCCAAAGCTTCATTGAACAAGCTGAGGTTAGAAGCTGATTGGTTTCTGTGCAGAAGGGAGTCTGATTTTGGACTCTCCAGCTTTAGTAAATAAACCCCCATGTGTCTGTTTCCTCCTATGAAACTCTTTGAGCAGAGACATTTTGGTATCTAATGAAATTATTTGTATTCTCTGAAATTTCAGTCCAGTTTAATCTTCTTTATGCATTTAATTCCCATGATGTCATAGTTGGATGGTGAATTTATAGGTGGTCAGCTAGTTCTTGTGCAACAGCATAAAGCTTCCCTCAGCCTCCAGTAGGATGATGATACGATACTCTGATAGTGTCACTAATTCTGAAGTGGAATCATGGCATAAGCACACAGCTGTGCCTGCCAGCATTCCTCCAGCTTTTCCAATTGCTATAAAAATGAGATTATTGGGGGGCGTGGTCTGCCGAGATCCAAGATGGTCGTTTGATACAGGAGCTCCTGCCAGCCTGAGACCTTGCATCGATATTAGCAGAGGAGCGGGTGAGACAGAGCCATTACATGATGGGGAAAGCGGACCGGAAGGTCACCGGCTCCCGTTCCCGCTCTCCGCAGGCACATAACCCCCAGCAATGCAGACATATTCAGGAGCTGTTCAGCTCTCAGCAGAGGGACAGGCCACATGCAGCATCCCTCTCTCCCCCCCTCCTCCCTCCACTACAACAACATGTGCTCAAAGCACAGACACTGGGGCTGGCATGGAATCTGTCCCACAGCATGATCTCTCTTCAGGCTCACATACACTTTCTTTAAGAGATCTGTAGGCAGTTGCAGCTGACATTAAAGCTACTTTTACCACAGCCCTCAGTGACCTAAGAGAAGACCTTCATTTGTTAAGTACAAGAATAGAGGAGGTGGAATTCATAAGCAGATCTAATGCTGATGCCATAGTGGAGATACAGCAGTTGTCAGTATCGCACACATCTCATATTCGTGATTTTTATAGACAGATTGAAGATCTGGATAATAGAGGTCGCAGACATAATATCAGATTGTGTGGCTTGCCTGAATCTGTGGAACCGAGCGACACCCCCAAAACAGTAATTACGATCTTCAATGATCTGCTGGGCCATCCACTTGCTGCACCCATTGATCTAGAATGTGCACACAGAGCGCTTCGCTCCAGAGGCAGAGATTCTGACCCCCCAAGAGATGTGGTGTGTTGCTTGGTCAGCTTTCCAATCAAAGAAGACATTCTCAGAAGGGCCAGAGAAAGACGACGCCTTTTATTTCAGGGTAATGAGATACACCTGTTCCAGGACCTCTCCTCCATAACCTTGCAACAAAGGCGAGAAATTCGCCCCCTGCTGGACACACTTCGCTCTCATAACATAGCATACAGGTGGCGATTGCCATTCTGTCTCTCCGCTCAAGCTCAGGGGCGCACAGCCTACCTGCGAGTTCCAGAGGATCTCCCCAGCTTCTGTTCCGCACTGGACATTCCTCTAGTTGAGCTTCCAGATTGGTACAGATCTCTGCGTCTTCCAAATGCTACTGAATCTGGTCGAGTACCAAGTGACATGGATTGGCAAGGCCTCCATCTCCGCCACCGCCGATCAGTCCCTTCCACTCCTCCAAGACTTCCTGCCAGAGGCTCCACTACCAACAACAGCCCGACGGCCTCTCCTGCAAATCGCAGACACCGCCATGATGCCTAAAGGCATTTTTCGATCTCTTCCCTGACTTTCTCTCATCAGCAATACTTATCCAGACTATGATCTTACCAGATCCCTCCCATCCGACTCCAGGACCATGCCGGTAGCACCTCGGGTCCTATTTGGCCCCTTAACTGTATACCTTCACCCTTTCATTTTCTGCTCTCTAACCCATCCGCCCTGGTCCAGGTCTTTTAATGCCCCTGCAGATGTTGCCAAATTCGCCTCATCGATCATGAAGACCTTTTCCCTCTCCGTCTCAGATTCTCCAATGGACCGCCAGTCCTGACGTACCTCCGCAGGCACCCTCCATGTCATCGGCCTTTTTATTGCTGCATTTTCACTACCTCTGATGGAAGCCTGGGGGATGGTCCTACAGTCTTTCTCTAGCCCTGTTTGTAATGTATATGCTGATTTGTCCGCTGCCTAGAGTCTCTGGAGAGTATGTATCTCTAGACCCTCTATGCCCAGCCCCTGTTTGGTTGTATGGCCTCCCAGGGGTCTTTTGTTGGTCTTGCAGTGGTCAGGGGTGATTTCCATGCCCTCCATTACATATTGTCTGTATTTCCCTGACCATGATCCCTACTGTTTTTCATCAGAGTTTACTGTGAGAGGCTTCATACTCCTGCTTGCTTTTATACCTTTTCCAGGGGTAGTGTGGGATGGCGGGGGAGGACTGGGTTGGGGGGTGGAAGGAATCCGGGACCCGGGTTGTCATTTCCATACTATTATTATGTTACATATCTGTTTGAAATCAAGTCTAACCTCGTTATACTCTCCAGGTGTTGTTCCCTGTGGTCATAACACCCATCTAAACCACATTTACTGCTTACAGGTTTTGAAACCATCATTTGGAGCTTCTGCTGAGCTCCCCCCTAGTCCTGTCCTCTCCCCATGCCTAGCTACCGCTATTTTTTCTTTTCAGACACGAGGTGCTGCTTGATTTTTAGAATGTCGTGGAGTCCTGCGGGAGCGGGGTGGGAGATGGATGGTTTGAGTTTTTGGGAGGAAGTCAGGAAGAGAAGAGTTAGGACAGATGAGAGATACCTTAGGGTTCCAAAAAGAAATGGTGCACTATGTCTCATTTTTCCCCAACTGTTTCCTTTGATGGTTGCTTTTTCTTTTTTTTTCTGAATGGTTGCCCTGCTGTTTCTGTGATGTTGCATTGTTTTTGCCCCAAACAGATTATGATACTATTTGCTTTTCATCTTAATGATATGCAGGTTTTCCATCTGGCTTTCCCTGATGTTTTATTTTCAGCATGGACTCGCACACTGGCCCTACCACGGCACACCTACGATGGCACAACTCTGCCCTTAACTTTAGGATCATGCCACGACTGCATTCCACTTAGATCTGCAATTTCTCATTTCCCTACATACAATGCTTCCACGACTATATGCCCTAATGATATATATTCGGTTTCCTTGCCCTCATGACATTTATTACATTTTCCTTCTGATATCCCTAAGCTTGTTGCTCCGTCTTACCTCACCCATTATGTCGGATGATGGCGGTTGTGCCCCCATCTATATCTTCATTCAAACAAATTGTGCTCCCTTATTCTTGCATTTTTTAAGGTCCATGGCCCAGCGGACTCTTTCTTTTTGGATCTAAGTCCACCGCGTTTCCCACACAGCGAGCTTTGAGAGCTCTCGCTGAACTTTTTCCGGCCGTCTTTACTCCCTTGTCCTCTGCTTCTCATCTCCTTTCATTCCTTGTTCCTCTTTCTGCTATTTCCCTCCTACCCCTTCTTCTTTCTTGTTCTTCTTTCCTCCTTCCCACATCTTGGTGGGTCAACTGGTCTACCCCCACTGCCGGTTATCTCTCTCTCTCTTTTTTTTTTATAAATATTTATTAAATTTTTGCAATTCATATACAAAACATTTCAACATTTCTATTAATATAATTATCTGAAATGTTTTCTCTTCTTACATAAATTATCCCTATATATGACTTTCTTTTCTTGCCCCCCCCCCCCTCCACCCCCCCCCCATCTCCTCCAACCCCTCCCACGCTCAACATTCTTTTTACTCTCGTTAACTCCATATTATTCTGTTGTTTCTAAATCTCAATTGTAAGCCAGCTTCCAAGAATATTATCTCTTCATATATTTCACCTTTTCTCTGTATTCTTCCCAGCCTTTCCATTTTTTATTATATAACTCCAGCTTGTCCTCGTGCGTGTAATACAATCTTTCTGTCCCAGAGATCTGATTTACTCTAGCCATCCAATCCTCCTCAGTTGGCACCTCTCTTTTCTTCCAAAACCTGGGTATCAGACTCTTTGCTGCGGTCAAGTAATGCCATATCCCAGAACTCTTATATGTTTTCACTGAGAGTTCTGAGATATGGAGGAGACATACTTCTGGATCTAATCCTATATTGATTTTTGTGATTTTCCCTATCAAATAAACTATCCTCCGCCAAAACACCTGTATTTCTGAACACTCCCACCACACATGATACCACGTGCCCACCTCTCCACAACCTCTCCAACACATCTGTGAGATTTCTGTATTCATCTTGTGCTCCAGGTAGGGGGTAATGTGCCATCTATTCAAACACTTATAGTTTATTTCCACTTCTCTCATACTAATATTTTCGTAAATTAATGTGAACATCTTCTTCTTCTCCTCCTCCTCTATGGGTTTCTTCCCATATCTCTTTCCCATTTCTCTATGTGCATTAATTTTGTGTCTATATCAAGTTCCATTAATATCTTGTGTATTTTTGCCGTACCGTGTCTACCATTTCCCCGTGACTCAAAGATTCTCTCAAATGGATTCCAGTCTTTTCTAGTTCTTATTGGTTTTGGAAGGCTTTCAAAGAAATTCTTCAGTTGGTTATATCTAAGTCTATCCATCTTATTAAAGACTTCACCCTTTCTTTCCTCCATATCCTTATATGACCCCATTTCTTCTCCTACCATTATATCTCTCAATTGCGCCTCCTGTTTATTATCCATTTCCCTGCTATACTATCTTTTCCCGGGATGAAATATTTTGTGTTCCTCATTGGCATTAGTTGTGAATTAAAAACCCACCCCTTTTGTCTGTGTAATAAATCCCATTCTTTTAAAACATTAAGAGTGTACGTGCTTGTGCTCTCCTCTAATTCTCTATATTGTGCAGGGACCCAGATACTATTACTCAAACTTTTTCCACTCAGTGCTTTCTCAATTTTAACCCAAGTTTTCTCCGGATTATGAATCCAGTCGAAGATTCTTGCAATAATCCCCGCTTTGTAATATTTCCTAAAATCTGGTACCCCCAATCCTCCTCTTTCTTTGCTTCTGGTCAGCGTTTCATAACTTATTCTAGGCTTTTTATTCCTCCATATGCATTTTATTATCATTTTCCTCAGTTCTTTAAAATATGCCTCTGGGAGTTTGATTGGGATCATTTGAAATTTATATAATACTTTGGGGACTATTACCATCTTTATCAAGTTTATGCGACCTATCCACGATGGATTTCCATTTCCCACTCTTCTCAACTCCTCCTTGATTTCATTTAATAGCGTTATATAATTGGCTTTATAAAGGTTCTTACAGTTGTGACCAAAATTATTCAACCCCCACTGAAATTGAGTGTTTTGGCCAGTTTGACATTGCTTTTGATCATTCAGTCATCTTGCTTACATTTACATTAAAGAGGCACTTGTAGGTCAGACAAATATAACATAACAGTTATAATGAAATAACCACAAATGTCTTTTCTGTGCTCACAGCATTATCAGTTTTATTCAACCCCCAAGTGACATTCAATCTTAGTACTTAGTACAGCATCCTTTTACAGTTATAACAGCTTTTAAACGTGAAGCATAGCTTGACACAAGTGTCTTGCAGCGATCTACGGGTATCTTCGCCCATTCTTCATGGGCAAAGGCCTCCAGTTCAGTCACATTCTTAGGCTTGCGCACTGCAACTGCTTTCTTTAAGTCCCACCAGAGGTTCTCAATCGGATTTAAGTCTGGTGACTGCGATGGCCACTCCAAAATGTTCCAGCCTTTCCTCTGCAACCATGCTCTAGTGGACTTGGAGGTATGCTTGGGATCATTGTCCTGTTGAAAGGTCCAACGTCTCCCAAGCCTCAGGTGTGTGACGGACTGCATCACGTTTCCATCCAATATCTCCTGGTACTGAAGAGAATTCATGGTACCTTGCACACGCTGAAGCTTCCCTGTACCTGCAGAAGCAAAACAGCCCCAAAGCATGATTGACCCTCCACCATGCTTCACAGTAGGCAAGGTGTTCTTTTCATCATAGGCCTTGTTCTTCCTCCTCCAAACATAGCGTTGATCCATGGGCCCAAACAGTTCTAATTTTGTTTCATCAGTCCACAGAACACTATCCCACAACTTTTGTGGTTTGTCCACATGGCTTTTGGCATACTGCAGTCGACTCTTCTTATTCTTTGGAGACAGCAAGGGGGTACGCCTGGGAGTTCTGGCACGGAGGCCTTCATTACGCAGTGTGCGTCTTATTGTCTGGGCTGAAACTTCTGTACCCACATCTGACAAATCTTTTCTCAGTTCCTCAGCAGTCACACGGGGACTTCTCTCCACTCTACGCTTCAGGTAGCGCACAGCAGTCGAAGTCAGCATCTTCTTTCTGCCACGACCAGGTAGCGTTTCAACAGTGCCCTTTGCCTTGAATTTGCGAATGATGCTTCCTAAGGTGTCTCTTGGTATGTTTAACATCTTTGCAATCTTCTTATAGCCATTGCCCTTCCTGTGAAGAGAAATCACCTCTTCTCTTGTCTTCCTGGACCATTCTCTTGCCTTCACCATGTTTGTAACCACACCAGTAAATGTCTAGAAGGAGCTGAGTATCACAGTCATTTTAAAGCTGCCTAATTGGTGCTTATTATGCTTGATTGCTGCTCGGTGACATCCACAGGTGTTTTCAATACCTGATGGAAAGCACCTGTATGAACCTCTGTTCTTCAGAGTGGTAGTCTTTAAGGGGTTGAATAATTGTGGCAATGAAGAAACCACATAAGAACCATTTACTACTGTATTACATAAACAATTGATGTCATTTTAGTTGCATTTGGGTAGTTACAACGTCCTTGTAGGATTTGATTCTGAATACAATTCCAAATGTACACTATAGTCCCTAAACCCCTTTACAGCATTGGGGGTTGAATAATTTTGGTCACAACTGTATTTGAGGCTGATAGTTTTATTCCTAGATATTTTAATTCTTTATCTCTCCAAAGGAAAGGGAATTCCTCTTTTAGTTTTTCTTTTTCACTATTTTTGAGATTTATGTTTAAGATTTCGGTCTTTGTCGGGTTAATTTTTAGGTTTGACAGGTCTCCGTACTCCCTCAATGCTTTCATTAGATTTGGAAGTGATGTTCTAGGGTTTCCTACATAAAACATCAAGTCATCCGCATAAGCCACTACCTTGTGTTCTCTATCACCTATCTTTATTCCTTTTATGTCTATATTCCTCCTAATCATGGACAGTAAGGGCTCCAGTGATAACACATATAGCAATGGAGACAATGGGCATCCCTGTCTTGTACCATTTGACATCTTAAAGTACTCTGATCTTCCTCCATTTACCATTATGGTAGCGGTAGGCCCTCTGTACAACTCACTAATCCACCCTCTCATTCTATCTCCCATTCCTAATGCTTCCAGAGTATCCATCATAAAACCCCAACTCACCCTGTCGAATGCCTTCTCAGCGTCTATCGACATCAGTATCATTGGGGTTTTCCCTTTTTTGCCCTCCTGTATAAGCAACAATGATCTCAAAGCATTATCTCTGCCCTCTCTTCCCGAGACAAACCCCACCTGATCTCCATGTATCCACTCCAGCATCAGCTCTTTCAGTCTATTTGCCAGAACCTTTGCATATATTTTAGTGTCTACATTCAGCAGCGCTATTGGACGATAACTCGCACATTGTGAGGGGTCTTTATCTTCCTTATGTATCAATACTATATTCGCCTGTAAAGACTCTCCCCTTATCTCCATCCCGTTCCCCAAGGCGTTCATATAAATCTTCATTTTGGGGATTAAAAGCTCTTTATATTTTTTATAGTATTTGGCCGTATATCCATCCGGACCCGGGCTTTTCCCTCCCGCCATACTTTCTAATGCTATTTTTATTTCCTCTAAAGTTATTTCTGCCTCTAGAGAGTTCCGTTGTGTTTCTCTTAATTTCGGTAGGCCTGCCTCCTCTAGGTATGTCTTTCTTTTCCCTCTATTTACTGTTTCCGTTTTCCTAAGCGTATCCTGAGGTATGATATTATACAGCTCATCATAATACTCTTTAAATATTCTAGCAATATCCTTGGTTGAGTGTACAAATTCCCCCTTGGGATTTCTTATTTTCTCGATATAATTTCTATTTTTCTTCTTTCTTAAAGTTCTCATTAAATACTTTCCCGGCCTACCTCCCCATCTGTACCTTTCACTTGTTATTTTATTAAAGACTCTTCTTTTTTCCTCCTCCATTACATTCTCTAATTCTTCTTTCTTCTTTATTAACATCTGCATTATCTCCTTAGATCTTTCCCTTTTATGCACCTGTTCAAGATCATATATTTCATTTAGTAATCTATTTATCTTTTCTCTCCTTTCTTTTTTCCTTTTTGCCCCCATTGCGATAAGTAGACCTCTGATGTAAACTTTATGTGCTTCCCACACCGTTGCAACCGACACATCCTCTGTTTCATTCTCTTCAAAAAACCATTCGATTTCCTTCTCAATTCTTTGACCAATCTCTTCCTCCATGAGAAGTGCCTCATTCAACCGCCATACATAACCTTCTTTCCCTTCCCTACCCCATCTTAACTTCATTGCAACTGGGGCATGATCCGACAGGGTACTTCCTTCAATTTTTACTTCTGCCACCAACTCTATCATTCGATGTTCTACTAATATATAATCTAGTCTAGAATAAGTCTCATGAACGTGCGAAAAGAAAGTATAATCTCTCTCCTTCATATTCCTAATTCTCCAGATGTCCACCAACTGACATTCATGCATTAATTTCTTTAACATTCTCAAGGATTTGCTTTCCTCCCTCCTCACAGAGGAAGTGGTGTCTATCCGCGGATCCATACAGATGTTAAAGTCTCCCGCTACTATCATATGCCCACTTTTAAAATCCATCAATCTCTTCAACACTTCTCTCATAAACCTCTCTGGCCTCTTATTTGGACTGTATATGTTTGCTATTGTACACTCAATTCCCAGTAATTTTCCTCTCAAAAATAGATACCTTCCCTCCAGAACCGTCAATCTCTCCTCCACCTCAAACCTTATATTCTTTGCGAAGCCTATAGCAACTCCTTTTGCTCTTTTAGTTGGTGAATCCACATAGAACCATGTTGGAAAATATCTAGTCCTCAGTCTAACCTTCGACTCTATCTCTAGGTGTGTTTCCTGCAAGAATACCACTGAGGCTTTTCTATGTTGAAGTTCTTTAAATAACCTGAATCTCTTTCCTGGACAGCTTAACCCTCTTACATTGTAGGTTATATATTGGATTTCTTCCATCTTACTCTTTTCCTACCTTCTCTCTCTTCCTCCTTCCCTTCCTCTTTCTTGTTCCTATAGAGCGTTTTTATCCTACTACCCTTTTCCCTCCCCCTATCCCTCCCCCCCTCCCTCAATACTCCCCTCCCCTTTTCCCTCCCCCCCTCTCTCAATGCACCCCTCAATCCCTTTCCTCTCCCTCCCCTCCCTCCTCCTCCCCCCCCCTCTCCCCCCCCCTCTTTTTAGGCCTTCCCTTTGCCTAACCGTCATTTGTGGAGATAGCGTCCACCTTTGACTTAATCCTTAGGGCTTCACTAATCCCGTGGACAGCCTCCCCTCCTTCCGGATCCCCCCCTTGAACTCCTCTCTACCTGTACTTTCTAAAGAAGAAAAAAGAAAAAAAGGGGTCAGGCTGGAGGAACTAGGGAGAGAAAGAAGCAATGGAATGGGAGCAAAGAAAGAGAGAAAAAAAAAAAACACAATTCTCTCCTCTTCTCTCACCCTCCCCGCCCCTCCTCCCCTCCCCCACCCTCCTCCACCCCTCCCCTCTCCTTGATCTATTTCCCCCAGATTCTTCTTCCCAACCATTTATTTCAATTTTCTGCATTTCAAGTCTATCACAAAAATTTCTCAAGTCCTCTGGGAACCTCAAATGGGCTGTTATTCCATTTTTCCATCCTATTAAAGTCTCCGGAACTCCCCATCTATATTGCACCTTCTGTTTTTTCATCTGCTCCAGCAAAGGCCTCAGAGTTCTCCTCCTCTGGAGAGTCTCTAGTGACAAGTCCGCATATATTTGAATATTCATTTCTCCATACTTTATAACTGATTTTCCTTTAGTTTTCCTCCAGAGTCTATCCCTTTGCTGTAGATCATAAAATTTTGCAAGTATGTCTCTCGGCCTGTCCTTCTCATAATTCCCCTGGAGTTTCCCATTTCTAGAGATTCTTTCTATATTAGTCCTTTCCATTTCAGAGTTTTCCATTATATAGTTCAGTATTTTGCAGACCATCTCTTCCAGTATTTCTCCCTTTAAACTTTCCGTTACCCCTCTTATCCTTATGTTTCTCCTTCTTTCTCTATTCTCTTGAATTTCCGCCTTATACTGCAATTTTTCCTGAACTTTTTCCATGTTAGTTATCTTCTTCTCTAATTCGGAAATAATCTGGGTCTGATTTTTAACTTTCTGCTCCGTTTCTTCTACTCTTAACAACAACTGCCCCAGGTCATTCCGAATATTTACCATTTCTTGCTTTATTGTTCTCTCCAGATCTTTAAACATTTCTGTCATCTCTTTTTTATTTGGAATTTGTAGATCTTTTTCTATCTCTGATATTTGTTGATTGCTGGTGTCCAATTCTAGTGATTGTTTAGGACTGCTTTGCATACTTAGATCAGATTCTCTATCGTTTCTGCTCTGGGGCCTTTCTGGGGTCACATTTCCCTGGGATGTATACTTTTTAATTGTCCCCGTTTGGGTCCCTTTAGGCCCAGTTCCTTTTGTACTTTTATTTTTCATTTCTTCTGTAACTTTTATTTTCTTCTCATAGACTTATACTTTACAAAACAAAGGAATTAATAAAGTGTAGAGGTAGAATTCCCAGCTCTATCTTCCCACCTTTCTATGCTCCTTTGGCTGCACCTTGTGCTCTTCTCCTTATTTTTATTGTTATTCTCTGGGGGTCCCCCCCTTTTCTCTCTCTCCCAGCTCTATACGGTTTGTTTGTTTTTTTTTTATTTTTATAATTGGGGCCTCCGCCAGTCTCACTCACCCATCCTGCGCTTCTTGTGAGACAGCTCCAGGCTCCACTCTCCAGCTTCCTCGATAGGTTAGCTCTCTTCCTCTCAGGGGGACCCTCCAGGACTTCCTCAACTCTCTTCTGCCTTGTTGGTTTGTTGGTCGGGGAGGCCCACCATCGATCCCCTGCCAGGGCTCCAGAGGTAGCAGGTCGTCCGACAGAACAGGGATCTCTCCTGCTCTCTGTCAGCCTACGGCCGGGCGGCCGGCTTCCTTGCCTCCCAGGGATGCACCTCGGCCTGTCACATGTCCCGGCCGCGCCTCCTTGTTTCCCGGCAACCCAGCTCGGCATCCAGGCTCAGCGTCTCCTCCTCTCTTACCGCAGGCAGCCGTTCAGCAACAGAAGCCAGTAAACCCCCCGGTCAAGGTAGGTCTCTGGCTTCTAAGGCTCCATCTCCGTGGGGGGAATTTTTAAAGTTCAAGGGGGGTAGGTCGGAGGAGCCTCGTGCGGGAGCTCCTACCACGAGCTCTCCGCCGCCGCCATGGTCAGGCTCCGCCCCCTCCTCTCTCTCTCTTTTCTCCCCTCATTTCCTCTTCCTTTTCATTTCTTTTCTTTGCCTTCCCCTCTCCCCCCCTTCTTCTCTCCTTCCCCCTCCACCCCCCTTTTTTTTTTCTTACTCCCTTTTCCCATCCCTTTAGGTTCCCTTTACTCTCCTGGACATGTCTTCTCTCAACTCCCTGTCAGGACATCGTTCGCTAAAAGTTCTGTCTATTAATGTGAAGGGTCTGAATACCCCTGAAAAGTGCTCTCTCCTGCTTTCGCACCTTTTTAAACAGAGAGCAGATATTGTCTTTCTTCAGGAAATGCACTTGCGTCACGATGCCATACCCAAGCTTACCAACTCCCATTTTCCGACAGTTTATCATGCTCCTAACCCTCATGCTAAATCTAAAGGCGTTGCCATTTTGATTGCAAAGCACCTCCCTCTGGCTATCTCGGAGTCACTTCCTGTTTCTAAAAGGTAATTTTGCCAATAGGCCCATCACTTTAGCAAATCTTTACGCACCCAACACTAGACAGGTGTCCTTTTTCCGCTTCATTACCTCTTCACTCTCCTCCTTCCAGACGGGTATCCTAATCTTGGGAAATGATCTTAACGTTCCCCTATGCCCTTTATTGGACTCTTCCTCGGGAAGCTCTTTCTTGCCATATAAATCCATTAGACAGATTCACACTCAACTTCAAGATCTGAAACTTCACGACTCTTGGCGAGTCCTCCACCCGCATATCAAAGACTATACATTTTTCTCCCCTCCACACAACAAATATTCCAGAATCGATTACCTCTTTATCACGCAAGCTGACCTCTCTTTCCTCCATGATTCCTTCATCGAACTGATGATCCTCTCTGATCATCACCCTATCACTATGACATTACGATTTCCGGGGGAAACATTCCCGTTCTAAGATATGGCGTTTGGATGCCTCTCTTCTTTCTGACTTGGCCAATGAAGCAGAGGTTCGCTCCCAATTATTGGACTACTTTTCGAACAATCAAACTCCAGATACCTCTTTGTTAACTCAATGGGAGGCACATAAATGCATCTTTCGAGGAGTCCTAATAGCTATGGCCACAAAACGTAAAAAAAAGAGAGACAGACTCACTTACAACAACTCTTAGATCGCATTAAATTCCTGGAAAAGGTGCACAAACATAATCAGGCTGCCTCGACTTTATCTGATCTTACAAACACCCGCACACAGCTCTTAAACGAACTAGGCAAGGTAGCTAAGCGCAGATTCATTCTGTCGCAAAAACTTTTTTATGAGTTTGCTAACAAAAGCGGGAGATTCTTAGCCAGATCCCTCCAGACAAAAAAGTTGAGTTTAATGGTTCACAAGATTGGGGGCTCGGATGGCTCTTTGGCCACCTCAAACGCGGATATAGCATCTCACTTTGAGCAATACTACAAAACATTATACAATCTCCCTCCAGAACGTCGCCCTTCTGAGGCCAATAAGCCTAGAGACACCCTAATCTCTGACTTTCTTCGCCTCTATAGTCCTTCCACTGTACCTGATGATACTGTTCAGGATTTGGAACATCATATCAAGGCAGAGGAACTCTCCCGAGCCGTCCAGCAAATGAAACCTGGTAAAAGCCCAGGCCCTGATGGTCTTTCTCTGGCATATTACAAGGAGTTTCTAGATATTTTGAGTGGACCTGTTAGGGATCCGGGTATGACCAGAAATGTGTGGACTGACACAGGGAAGTAGCAGGCTTCAGGAACACAGGCGTAGTCAGGGCTAGAGAGGTGGAATGGTCAGGCAGGCCATAAGGACTGTCAGGCACCACCCGGCGGGATCTCTAGTACCCACAGAACGGGATTCCCCAGGGCACGGAGTCTAAGCCCCAGTCTGCATTTTCACCAGAGCCCCTGATGGTGGGGATGGACTTGGCGCAGGACTGAGACCAGGTCGCGGCCCCTGAGTGCACCCAACTGTGGTAGAGGGGTCTACCGAGGGTATGTACCATGGGAAAGCCTGACGTGAAGAGGCTTGCAGACCTGGTATCAAGGACAGATCCGTGCGGGATGGATGGATCGTCTGGGTAGCGTCAGGCCTAATCAGGCAGGCCAGGTCAGCAATGTGTGGACAGCGAGGTACCGGAGGAGCGGGCAGAGAATGGTCAGGGTCACAAGCCGGGTTCAGTAACTCACGCGCAGCGCGGTACAGAGGATCAGGCAGAAGGATGGTCAGGCAAGCCAGGGGTTCAACCGGGGACGGTCAGCAGAGGTCAGGATCAAAGCAGGGTTAGCAATTAGGCAGGATACCAGGTACAGGGGCTCATGGGAAACATACACCAAGGCACTGATCACAGGCCTGGTCCTGCTTAAATACACCTCCTGCAATCAGCTTCAGCTGATGGCTGACTGCAGGAGTGAGCTTCTGGTTGCTGAGAGCACCCGCTGGCCAGCCCTGGTACTGCAGCCCACACGGCAGGTGAGTCCCACCACCAGTGGTGAATCCATTCCTGACAGGACCCTTCCTCTCCGCCTTCAACACTTTCTCTTCACCCTCCACGCAACATCATCGCTTCCTGGAAGCTCATATCACTGTCATCCCCAAAGAAAGTAAAGATGTCACTTTGGTTACTAATTATAGGCCCATCTCTCTTTTGAACGTAGACATCAAAATCTACGCAAACATCCTAGCCCACCGTCTCCTTCCCTTGTTACCCTCCCTGATTGAGCTTGACCAAGTGGGCTTCATCCCAGTAAAGGGAAGCAAGGGATAACACCATCAAGGCTCTTAACCTTCTCCACCGACTTCACGATTCTCGTAGTCCAGGATTTATTCTTTCCCTAGATGCCGAGAAGGCCTTTGATAGGGTGTCCTGGGATTACTTAAAGGCATCCCTGCAGGTTATTTGTTTAGGGGACACCATGCTCAATTTCATTATGGCACTGTATTCTGGTCCAACGGCTCAGGTCCGTGTGAATGGGCATCAATCTCATCCATTCCCTCTTGGGAATGGTACGCGCCAAGGTTGCCCCCTATCCCCGCTTCTTTTTGTGATATCACTAGAACCATTGTTGCGGAAACTCCGCTTAAACCCAGATATCAGGGGTATTTTTATGTGGCGAACAGGTAATACAAACTTGCTGCCTACATTCTTTTGTTTCTGACGGAGCCCCGGATCACCTTGCCCAACCTACGTAAGGATTTTTCCTTCTTTCAGTATATCTCGAACCTCAAAATTAATCATTCCAAATCCTATGCCTTAAACATTACTCTTCCTCCAGACCTGGTTTCCTTTTGTCAGTCACAGTTCCCATTTCAATGGGAAAGGGACTCCCTTACCTATCTGGGAATACAGCTTACGAGTAACCTCTCTGATCTTTATGTCAAAAACTTTCTTCCAACCCTTGGTGCCATCCGAGCAGACCTAACTAGGTGGCATCGCCCATGCTTCTCCTGGTTTGGTAGGGTTGCTATACTAAAAATGAATATCCTCCCGCGCCTCCTCTTTCTATTTCAAACCTTACCTATCCATTTACCACCCGCCTTTTTCATTTCATGCAGAAGAATGTGCTCTCTTTTTCTCTGGAATCATAAACGGCCACGTGTTTCTTTCTCCCAACTTGTGCTCCCCAAATCCAAAGGGGGGATTGGACTATCTGACCTGCAACTTTACCATTGGACCTGCCATCTTACTAAGATAATCGATTGGAATATTCACTTTACCACCAAAGCGTGGGTCCAGCTGGAACACTCTTGTTCCACTACCCCCTTGGCATCAATCCCGTGGCTTCTGACCAAACACATTCCTCAAGACCTCCTCCTACATCCAATAATCGGTCCTTCCCTTAAAACCTTTCACTTAGCCTGTAAATTGGCCTCCATTTCCGATGCCCCCAACCCATTAACTTATCTTTGCCTCAATCCGGATTTCCCTCCAGGTATGCATAAGTCCTTTCCATCAGCACATTGGTCACACAGTCAAGTTTTGGCGAACCACTTTTTTCACAAAGGTCAGCTGAAGTCTTGTTCTTCCCTGGCAAGTACTATGGGTGATCTCACCTTTCACTTTTGGGCCTATCTTCAAATCAGACATTTTCTTCTCTCTCCTGCATATTGCCATAAATGGGTCTGCCCTCTCACCTCCTTTGAGTCACTCTGTTCAAAGGCTGAACCACGGAGGCATTTAGTATCATTTACCTATCTGCTTCTTCTTGGTGACGGAACCTCTGATTCACTTCCCGCCTGCAAAGCTTGGAAAAGAGACTTAAACATTGACTTTTCTTCCTCTGATTAGGACCAAATCTTTACCTTTTCTCATAAGTGCTCCTTGAATGTTTCGGCACAAGAAAACGGATACAAGTTGGCGACACGTTCGTACAATACACCTTCTAGAATCCATCATTTTGATCCATCCAGACCTAGTAATTGTTGGAGATGTGGGGCTCCTGTTGGATCTCTTCTTCATATCTGGTGGGACTGCCCTATGGTTCAGCCCTTTTGGCAGGAGGTACATCGGATTACTTCTTCGGTGTCTACTCTTGGTATTGAGTTCTCCAACTCCTCCTCCACCACACTCCACTTCCCAAACGTCTATATTTCAAATCTCTGGCTATGCATATGCTTAACGCGGCTAAACTCTGCTTACCAGTTCTCTGGGGGTCTGTTCACCCCCCCACAGTGCGAGATTGGTTCATACGTTTGAACAGAATTGCTGAAATAGAAGAGCCGATTGCTTTTTCTCTGGATAACCCTACTAAATTTTCTCATACGTGGTCCTGTTGGATTCACTTCCAAACAACCCCTGAATATCGTTCTTTCATGGGCCTTGCTGACTGATTCTGAACCTCTCTGATACTCTGTAGTGTTTCTGGCTCTGTTTTTTTTAAGGTTGTGATTGAGGTCCTTTGTCTCGATGTCCTGTACTGCTTGGAGCAAGTTACGCTTGGCACCCTGCTACGCCTGTAGTTCAAAAGGACTGATGTTTTTTATTAATACAGCAATGTGCATGTTAAAAACTCCAAAAGCAGTTCCAGGTCATATTGACTATGGTTTGTTAGGTCATTAGATCATATGTTGACATGTTTCACCGTTTTAACACTTTGCATTGCTAGAACAGAAGATAACTTAATACAACAGGATCAACATATGGCAAGTTCCTTATAAGTGTAAGTAACTGCAGAAATAATACTATACTTTGTATATGTATAGCGATAGAAGCACCTGTCCTAGGACATATAATTGAGGAACACTGGGAGAGCCAGCTTTAGCAAACGACTTACCCCTGTCGGGGCACCTCCGATGCAATAAGGGCAAGATGAAGAGCAGCTTAGAGGAGGGATCCTTGGAGATGCAGAGGTGGGGGAGCTCTTGCATCTGGTGGAGTTAAATTGATAATATTCAGAAGCTATTTCTGCATATTCAGCGACTGAATGTATCATTGCTGTGAATGTATCTTTAAAGCTAAATGTAGTTCCTGAGTGTTCCTAACACATGGAAATCACATTACTTTGTGCTCTACTGTGTATTTTACTGAAGACAATCAAT
The DNA here is from genome assembly GCF_062004578.1 of Staurois parvus. NCBI lineage: Eukaryota > Metazoa > Chordata > Amphibia > Anura > Ranidae > Staurois > Staurois parvus. The sequence goes on from NW_028318060.1 coordinate 8,697,568, forward strand.
AAGACGTAGCCCACCAAGAGACACAAGAAGTGAGATGTGGCTTCAGCCTGGCTCCTCCTAGGCTTAGTCATAGAGGAACTCTATGACTATGCCCAATGGGCAAAGCAAATACATCAGTGGATGCAACCTGGGAGGAGCCAGGATGAACCCCCATCTCACCAGGCTAGGTCTCTTGGTGTGCGGCATCTTGTTGATTGTCTCCATTGCATTATTGCTGGGCTGGGATGAGTTTTTCTGATTCCAGCACCCATCAACGGTTTGTGGCACACCGGGAAAGCCTGTGTTCAGGGGCAGACTGACCATTTGGAAACTCGGGCACAGCCCGAGGGCCCATGGTCAGTAGGGGGCCCCATGAGATGCCCCTGGTACCTTTTCCATAGTCTTTTTTGAGTTTTAGCAAGGACACAGGGGCCCCATGATCCCCTATTGCCCGGGGGCCCCATGAGTTGTCAGTCCGCCCCTGCCTGTGTTATATCCAGCAGCACTTTAAGTTTCCCAGTATAGATCACTGTATTATTATTATTATACAGTATTTATAAAGCGCCAATAGTTCGCTCAGCGCTGTACATTACAAAGGGGGACAGAACATGTGACAGAACAATAACAATACAATGCAAAACATGAGGGGATCGAGGGCCCTGCTCTTTTGAGCTTACAATCTAGGAGGGAGGGGATGGTGGCACAGGAGGAGAAAGCTGTGGGGGATGGAGTGGTAGGAAGAGTGGAGGAGGTCGGCAAGTTAGCAGGGGGTGGGGTAGGCTTCCCTGAAGAGGTGGGTTTTCAGGGTGAGCCTAAAGGAGAGGAGAGTAGGTGATAATCTGATGGGTTGGGGCAGGGAGTTCCAGAGGATGGGTGACACCCTGGAGAAGTCCTGGAGGCGGGCATGGGAGGAGGAGACCAGGGAACTAGAGAGAAGGAGGTCTTGTGAGGAGCGGAGTGTGCATGCTGGGTGGTACTTGGATATTAGGTCGGTGGATGTCATATTAGGACATGTTTGAGTACAAGATATGGTTATATCACATTGTTATTTTATTTTCTGAAAACATTAGGAACATTGAGTTTATCGCACTTTAAATTTGCCTACATACACTGGCTAACTACAAATTATATCAGCAAAATGAAGAATTTCATGAGGATAAGTAGGTTCTTTAAAAAAGTGGTTATAACTGACAGATGTTTCTTTTTTTACTGTAGTATATGTTTTTAATTTCCACAGTAGTGTTAGTTTGGAGTATTTAATAGGGTTGCCATTATATAGTTACATAGCTAGTCTGGCTAAAAAAAGACAAAAGTCCACCCAGTTCAACCATTAAAAAAAAAAAGAAGCTGTAATCCTACACCCACAGCTGAACCAGAGGAAAGCAAAAAAAAAACAGCAAAGCATGATCCAATTTGCTCCTGCAGGGGAAAAAATTCCTTCCTGATCCCCCGAGAGGCAATCGGATATTTCCTGCATCAACTTTACCTATAAATGTTAGTATCCAGTTATATTCTGTTTATCTAAGAAAGAATCCAGGCCTCTTTTAAAGCAATCCACTGAGCTGGCCAGAACCAACTCTTGAGGGAGTTTATACCACATTTTCACAGCTCTTACTGTGAAGAAACCTTTCCGTGTTTGGAGATTACATTTCTTTTCCTCCAGATGAAAAGAGTGCCCCCTTGTCCTCTGTGATGACCGCAACGAGTTCACTATATTAACCACTAATGTATATATACTTGTTGATCATATCCCCTCTTAATCTCCTCTTCTCAAGAGAGAATAAATTCAGTTCCTCTAATCTTTCCTCATAGCTGAGCTCCTTCATGCCTCTTATCAGTTTGGTTGCCCTTCTCTGTACTTTCTCCAGTTCCCCAATGTTCTTTTTGTGAATTGGTGCCCAAAATTGAACTGCATAATCCAGATGAGGTTTTACTAATGATTTGTACAGGGGTAAAATGATATCTCTCACTCTGGAGTCTATACCTCTTTTCATACAAAAGAGAATTTTGCTCCCTAGTTGCCCAATTAAACAGTGCATTGAGGTCGGCTTGTAAGTTGGAGACATCCTGTAACGACGTTATTCCACTGCACAGCTCAGTGTCATCTGCAAAGACTGGAATGGGATTTTTAATCACAGACCCTATATACTGTAATTTATAAATATATTAAAAAGTAAGGGTCCGAACACTGAACCTTGGGGTACACCACTGACAACCCTAGACTATTCAGAGTTTGAATCATTAACCACTACTCTCTGAATACAATCTTTTAGCCAGTTTTCTATCCATTTACATATAGATTTTTCCAAGCCTGTAGAATTTACCTTACACATTTGCCGTGTGTGGGGAACTGTGTCAAACGCTTTTGCAAAATCCAAGTATACCACATCCACCGCCACCCCTCTGTTTTGCTCACCTCCACATAAAAGAAATCAGATTTGTTTGACAACTTCTGTCTTTCATGAATTCATGCTGTGTGTTGCTTAAAATATTTTTTTCCGGCAAGTACTCATCTATGTGGTCTTTTATTAAACTCTCCAGTATCTTCCCTATATCTATAGAAGTTAAACTAACAGGTCTATAATTGCTTGGTAAAGATTTTGACCCTTTTTAAATATTGGCACCACATTGGCCTTACGCCAATCCAGTGGTACTTTGTCAGTCATTAAAGAGTCCCTAAAAGTTAGAAAAAATGGCTTTGAAATGACAGTGCTCAATTCTTTAAGGACCCGTGGGTGTATGCCATCCAGTCCAGGTGCTTTATTCACCTTTATTCTATCTAAATATTTTTGGATCATATCAATTGTGAGCCAATGTGGATCATATGGAGCTGTGTCAATACCACGCCATTATGTTTTCATCCTACTTTGCAAATAGTTGTAGATTCAAATTTCCTGCAGTGCAAAATATTTTTTGTTTTGGACTATGGAGGGTAATTTATTTAAACACTGCACCCTTCCTTGTGACCAAAATGCTTCTTTTATTAGGTACAGTATGGCAAATGCAAGACTTACAGTACTTTTTGTTTCAATGATGCTGGTTTATGCTGAATTCATTTAGTACAGTATCCAGAGATATTTTATTGTTGAATGCAAGTAACTTTAAGGCACTTTTCATGCATTGTTCTATTCTATGATAAACTGTATCATGAAGGTATATAATCAATGAATGTATGTTAATCTGCATATCATTGCAAATCAATGCTCAACTGCAACAACTGCTGAAAACTTGCTTACATTAAACTTGTAAAAGCTAAATATAACTAACCTTGTTTATTTGTAAACTGTATTTAAAAATGATATGTATGTAGCTATGTGCTTTTTAAATCGTTGATCGGTCATAGAAAGTTTGTGTACCTGCAGATACACACTGCACACAGATTCTGATATAACGAAATGTGACTTTGGGGTTATGGGATTAGTTTATGGAACATTTCACATTTGAGAAGGATAAGGCAAATCCCCCTCTCACCACAGAAGGACTTATACCAAAGTGAATTACTGCAGGAGATCAAGTGATCTGAAATATTAAATGTGACACAGCAGGACTTCTCATCCAGGAGAGCAATGGATAAGCTGCCAGTTATGTGAAGTGATATATCTTATAAACAAAAAGATACAGAACATGTTTTATGAGTGTATTATTATTTATAAATAGTTATGATAAGGCTTGAATATAAAAAAATAATCACTGTAAATATTTCCTTTATTACCCATATCTCTACCTTTTTGAGCCAGTGTTAACATAGAAATGCAGACTCAGGCTTTGATTAGAAAATGTATTCGGACAAAATTTTAATTATTCTGAGATTCAGATGTATCCGGATCTCTGAATTACAACAGCAACAATTTTCAATGAATCCAAAATAAATTTTAATGAAACAACAAATTCATTTGTTTCATTCGGATGTTTGAAGCATCTGAATGAAACAAATGATCCAAATTGATTGGATAATAGCTGGTTGTTAAGGAGCAGCCAGATGCCCCACTGACATCAAAATATAAACAAACAATGCTGGCTTTATAAAAAAAAAGAAAACAGCATTGGGTCCCTCCCAAAATCCATACCAGACCCACAGCAAAATTTAAAAAAAATCCTTACCAGACCCTAATCCAAGCATGCAGCTGGCAGGTCAGCAAAGGGCAGGGCAAGCAAGCACCCCTTCCACCTTGTGAACCATACCAGACCACCTGTCCCTAACATGGGAGGGAGCTTAGGGGTAGGACATGTTCATGGGGACAAGGGCCTCTTCTCAACAACCCTGAGAAGTGGTTGTGGGGGTCTGCATGAGGGAGGCTTATCAGAATCTGGAAACCCCCTTTAACAAGGGGGACCCCAGATCCCAGCCCCCCCATGTGAATAAGTATGGAGTACATAGCACCCCTACTCATTCACCAAAAAAGTTTAAAAAATAAACACACACAGTTTTTGACCTGTCCTTTATTTAAAAAAACATATATGTCTAATAATAATAAACACCAGCTACCAAACCAAAAAAACAAAAAAAAAAGAGGTGCGCATGCGACGCTTGCTTTCCAGCAACTGACAGCTCTGGTTCCCACCGAGGCTAATAAGACCCCTCTCCTTTGTTTATTTACCGTCAGTACTGGTCAGAACAGCTATTAGTCCATGGGTGCCTAGCACCACTAAATGAACAAAGTGACGGGGTCACCCCACCCCATAGTTTATCATTGGTGGGAAATTGAGCTGCTACTCACCAGGAGGCAAGAGTCATGTGCGCACCACTTTTTTTGTTTTGTTTTTTCAGGTCGGCGGCCGATGTTCATCAAGATTGATGCTGGATTACTTAGAGAAAAGTTTTTGTTTTTTGTTTTTTTTTAATAAAGGTCAGAAACTGTGTTTATGTTTTATTTAATTTTGACACTTTTTTGAGGAATGATTAGGGGTATGTACCCAATACTCATTCACATGGGGGGCAGGATCTAGGACCCCCCTGTTAAAGGGGCTTCCAGATTCTGATAAGTGCCCCCTCCCACAGACCCCGACAACCACTGGGCCAGGGCTGTGAGGAAAAGAACCAAGGGCCAGAGCTGTTGATGGGGTCCTTGTCCCCATCAACATGAGGACAAGATGTTAGGGAGAGCCCCCTGCCCCAAAGCATCCCTACATGTTGAGAGCATGTTGACCTGGTATAGTTTGGGGGGGCACTCACTCATATCCACCTTTCCTGGCCTGTCGTGCTGTATGCTTGGATAAGGGTCCGGTATGGATTTGGGGGAGAGGGGGCCTATACCATTTTTTTTTTATTTGGCATGTGGTTCCCCTTAAAATCCATACCAGACACAAAGGTTTTTACATTTTTAAAGCTGGCATTGTTTGTGTACATTCTGCTGTCAGCTGGGTGTCCCACAGTTTCCCCAGTTTGAAGATGTGATGGCTCTCCTTCATGATATCTCCTTGCCAATAACTTTCATTCAATTAAATTTAAAAGAACAAGCCTTGTCAGTGTGATGAACTTATTTACTTTATTAATAATGTTAACTCTTTTAATACTTACATTTTTGATATAGGCAATATCAGGAACATGTAAATAATAAAGTAGGCTATTTTTTTTTCCAAATGTACTCAAATGCTTTATTTCATGACAGGACATCAAACAAAAACTACAGAAACATGATATTTTCTAGTCTGTTTGATTTAATATTTTTTTCTTTACTTTGATGAAATACCAGGGTTTAAAGAGTAGGGCACTGGTCTGTGCATTTATTAAAGTTCTGTGTACATACCACAATATTTCAAAGTGCAAATGTTCACAAAGTGGTTCAAAAGATGTCAGGATTGCCAAACATATATCACTGTTATCATTTAACCCTGCTTATTAATATAGTTTATTGGTAGAAAGATTCTGAAAAACATTTGCTGTTATCTCGGGGGATGTGTATAGCTGATTTATAGTATACCTATAAAATTGCTATTATTATTATTATTGTGTAACAAAAGCTTTTAAAATCAGAAATGTCCACACAGAAAAGTCTATTGGTCTCTGAACCTGTAATGTCCTGTATGTAGGTACTATCTTGGCAGCTTTAAAATCAAAGCCGTCCAACTTCTTCCTGTAATATGTTTTTACACCTACTTACAGTGGGTGACTTGTAAAGGGGATGGAGCCTGCACAAATAAACTGCAAGGTTTGTTTTAACACAAGGAGGAGATACCCCACCGAGCCCCTCTAGCCCCCAGCTGCATGGACTGCTACTGCTATAGGTACAGGTACACCCCTCCATAATTGTCCAATACATGTTTTTTTCATTACTTCATTACTGTGTGTTTTTCACTTTTTATACAATCCATATTGGCTTTGCAATTCATAAATAAGCATTGCTGAGCAGGGCAGCCACTGCATTTACTACATGCAGTATATTTTGCTTTGTTTAGGTATGTTTATTAAGTAGTAAAAGTGTTTTTTCCCATGTTCATTTATTTTTTTGTCTTGTATTGAACTGCATGACATTATATTTTTTTCTGTACTATGCTGACATCAAGTCTTCCTAGCTAAACCATCCCTACTTCTTCCATGTTCCTTGATTTAGTGTTAGTTATTTGCAGAGGCAGGGCTCAGGAAAGTCTTTATCTTCTTACACTTCAAAAGTCTGGAAAAACATCCTCTGTATTGCAGTTACACCGTGTTCCAAATTATTATGCAAATGATATTTTTCTCATTTACCTAAATAATTGATGTAACTAACAGTCAACATAATTCTCATGTTATCAACTATTAAGAGTACAATTCACATTTTACTGAACAAACCTCCTAATGAGAACAGGATTTTTTTAAACATAAAACACTTACAATGCACTGTTCCAAATTATTATGCACATTTAAGTTTCAAAACACTATATAGGTTGTAAAGAACTGAAAATTGTCATTTGTTGTGTTTGCAGCATATTTACTGAAATCAAAAGCTATTTCAATCAAACCTTTAACAACATTTTACCTTTTTAAACATTTTAACAGGTCACATTACATTTTAACATAGGACCCCTTATTTGATAGCAGCTTCACAAGTCTTGCATCCATTGAACTTGTGAGTTTTTGGACAGTTTCTGCTTGAATTTGTTTGCAAGATGTCAGAATAGCCTCCCAGAGCTGCTGTTTGGATGTAAACTGCCTCCCACCCTCATAGATCTTTTGCTTGAGGATGCTACAAAGGTTTTCAATAGGATTGAGGTCAGGGGAGGATGGAGGCCACACCATGACTTTTTCTCCTTTTATCCCCATAACAGCCATTGATGCAGAGGTATTATTTGCAGCATGAGATGGTGCATTGTCATGCATGAAGATGATTTTATTACAGAAAGCATAGTCTTCCTTCTGTACCAGGGAAGAAAGTGGTCAGTCATAAACTCCACATACTTTGCAGAGGTCATCTTTACACCTTCGGGGGCTCTAAAGGGGCCCACCCGCTCTGTTCCCATGATTCTGGCCCAAAACATGACTCCACCACTGCCTTGCTGACGTTGCAGCCTTGTTGGAACAGGGTGGCCGTCCACCAACCATCCACTACTCTATCCATCTGGACCACCCAGGGTTGCACGGCACTCATCAGTGAACAGGACTGTTTGAAAATTAGTCTTCATGTATTTGTCTGCCCAATGCAGCTGTTTCTGCTTGTGAGCATTGGTTATTGGTGGCCGAATAGAAGGTATAAGCACAGTTGCAAGACTCTGGAGGACTCTACACCTTGATGTCCGTGGGACTCCAGAGGCACCAGCAGCTTCAAATATCTGTTTGCTGCTATGTAATGGTATTTTAGCAGCTGCTCTCTTGATCCGATGCATGGATCTGGCAGAAATCTTCCTCTATGTGCCTTTATCTGCATGAACCCGTCTGTGCTCTGAATCAGCCACAAATCTCTTAATAGTGCGATGATCACGCTTAAGTTTTCGTGAAATATCTAATGTTTTCATACCTCATCCAAGGCATTGAACTATTTCACTCTTTTCGGCAGCAGAGAGATCCTTTTTCTTCCCCATATTGCTTGAAAATGGTGCTCTGCTTAATAATGTGGAACACCGTTCTTTAGTAGTTTTTCCTTAAATTGGGCTCACCGGCCAATCTAATTATCACAGGTGTCCGAGATTGTTTTCACTGATCAAAAGAGCCCTGACACACAATGCCATCCATGAGTTAAACTGAAAAACAAAATATTTCATCTTTGTGATACTTAAATAGAATTTGCATAATAATTTGGAACGCAGTGTAGCTGAAGTAAATTGTGTTTGATGCAATACCTATGTCTTATTTTGAAGAGTTAAGCTGTCTTTGGATGGTGCCATGTCATGTGACTGTACGTTATGGACAGACTTGGTCCAAGAAGGTATGTCAATACATAACGCGGCATTTGAAACAGAACAAAAAAAATCTGTTCTTAATTCCAATTTCATGAAAAAGGGACTATCTGAGCCATATCTACAGTATGTACTGTATGTGATTTCAACATTTTAGTAGGAAATATGGAATAAAAAAACAACAGCTATAATAATATATCCAAGTCAAACATATCATATCAATGTAGTGATACCTACTGCAGTTTGATGTAGTGCACACCAGTTTACACACAGCTTGTCATTACTCTGAACCAAAATATGTGGTTTTCTGTCTTCTACCATTCTAAAGTTTCATATACTTTGGTGTTTGTAAAAATGACTGAAACCCTTGGGGAAATCTGACATATTCAGGGATTGTACAATACTGATCTATTCTAATAACTATTTCAGCATTTGATTTTTTTTAAATAAAGCCTTTTTTTGACTACCAAAGTCTAGCTTATCCCTAGGCATGACTGCACTGTTGTTCTAAACATATTTCAAATGTGTTGTCTGTACAGTTTTTGCACCTAACAGTTACTCTGTAATGTGAAAAACAAGGGATGAAAGGATTCTAATTTTAGCTTTCTTTTGAACTTTGGTAGATTGTATATTTGGTAGAATAGATCAGCCATTACTGTAATGGCAGTGTATTTTGCCCTCAAGCTGGAAAGGGAGACACAGATCTGCAAGTGGCCGAAGAAGAGTTAGAAATGTAGCAGCAATGTGCCCTTAAAACTATTCCATGTTCTAAGTAGCTCATGCACCTGGAAGATGTATCATCAGAGAAAACGTTGGGTTATACAAGGTCAGTTGCCATATGCCCTCTTGTAATCAGTTTTGCTGAAATACACAGAGATGTAAGAAAGCTATGATAATAAAATATGTGTAAGGAAGTGTTTTGTTTAAAGCCGTTTTCAGGCCATTTTTTAAAATTAAAATGATAAACATGCTATAGTCACCTGCTCTGCGCAATGCTTATGCACAGAGTAGTCCTGATCCTCCTTCTGGGGTCCCCCACCCACAATTTTGGCTCCTTCTCTTCTGTGTCTGCCCCCATAGCAAGCTGCTGTGTAAGTCCATTGACAAACACAGCAGGGCTCGGCCCTATACACCCCACCCCTGTTTACAGGATTTGACCGACAGCAGCAGGGACCAATGGCTACCACTGCTTTCTACCAAGCTTGTGAGAGTGGGGAGGGAGGATTGAAGACTAGCAGATGAGGACAGCACTACATCGATACAAGACTCAGGATTTGAGGTGGGGGGAGAGGACACAGCAAGTGATAAAACATATTTTACCCTAATGCAGGGAATGCATTAAGGTTAAAAAATGTTTTGCCTTTAGAGCCAATTTAGGTGTTTCCTAAATCTGTCCAGTATGTTTCATCTGTGAGCTTTGCAGTTTAAGCCTATTGTGAAAAGTCAGGGTTATCACATATATAAATGGCTTTAGATATAAAAATAGGTCATTGGGCTACGGTTTACTGCACTAGTGAGTGACAGCTGATATGCTCGCTAACAATATAGACAAACTACTGAGTCATCACATAAACATATCATAGCAACTCCAAAAACAAGCTTTGAGCAAGGCAGACCACGTTTGAACATGGGCAGAAGCTTACAGCCAAACAGTGGGAGTAAATAAAAGAAATAATAATGCTCCTCCCAGCTGATGAAGCATGTAATGCTCCTTTTACTAGTGGAGGATTTAATACAGAGGAATATTTACCTTTTTTCTCCTGTGACAAGGCAGCCAGAGCTCTGGTCCAATTTTGTCCAGCACTGGAATGTGAGCAAGGGCATCCACATCGTGTTATACTGTATACAGTGAAGTGTGGTGATGTTGTTGAGATGGGTGGGGACAAGACTGGATGGAGACCAGCAAAAAGGGCAACTTTTGGGGACCAGTCATCACAACCATATTCAGAAAATTGCAAGGCTGTTTTCAATTAACTCTGCAGCTGCAGGCACTATAGAGAAATTTTTCCTCAGATTTACAGCATATTCGGCTCCCACCCCTAGTAGTAAATTGACAGCCTGCAGCCTTCTAATTTCTAACAAGTACACTGGGAGAAGAGGGGTGAGTGCTAAAGAACATAACCTAAGTGACTTAAATGCTCACCTTGTGGATTTTGAGGATTAATTACTCCAGAGTGTTTTCAGCTACAGATGAGGGTTTGTTTTAAAGCTCATTTACTGCTTGTTTAGAATATGAAATGCTTAGAATATCCAGTAGGAACATTCTGCTCAGACACTGGCACAGAACACAGTTTAGCATTCGTTCTAGCTGTCTGTATTGCCATTCCTTATTTAGGACAACAAATGCTGCTAGCATACACTTAAGAATAGCATGCCTCATACAGGAGGAAACAAGGAAGCATAAAAGCCAACTTCTTAAATGAAAGACTATGTGTTTATCCATGAGATGGAGGTGAGGTCCCCCAAGACACCCACGTTCCCATGACTTCATAAAAAATATTGATCACATTTTTAATTAACTGTTTAGTTACAGTACTCAAAATCGTTCTTCAGATCCATAGCCCTTCCAATAAACTCGATACACTATTTTAACCAGAACACAGTTTTGTGGGATGAGTGCGGAAATAAGGATGTTTGTGCCATACTTATGGTTTTGTGTTTATCAGGGACGATAAACAGAGGGCACACCGTCCTACTGCATTAACCTTTAAAATAGTGAATTTATTGTAAAAAGGTAAGCATTATACTCTCTTTGGTACAGCACAAATAGTCCAAAAAGCATCACGGTGTACAAAAGTGATGGAACATGTAGAGCTGATGCATTTCGAGGGTTCATCCTCTTCCTCAGAGCCTATCCAAGTAGGAGCCCCAAGCATGGGCACTCTGTCTACTGCAAGGGTTTGGTTGTCATATATGCCTTGAAATCTGTGGCCATGCAGTTGGGGGCATGTTGATTGGTTACTGTGTATTTCTTAAGAGAGTACCACAGTCAAACCTCCCTACCGGTTATAGGGGCTGTTATATGGGTGTACTCTGGTTGATCTTGATTGACCTCTGTTGCTAGCCTAGCTCTCCTGCCTATATTGGTTCTTCCGCTGACCGATGCCTGTCCTGATCCTCCTCATTCCTTGCCTCTGTATCCTCATGTGTCATTTGCCCAAGCTGAGGCTATCCTAGTGTTCACACTCTAAGGATTAGCTACAGCATAAGCTCCAACTATGCCATCAGTGCATCTGAAAAAAGATACCCAGTGCTGGGTTGTCATTCTTAGAGGAAGCCTCCTGCCCAGGAGCATCTTCTACTATCTTTGTTCAATTTCCACAGATTGTGTGTACAGGTGAATAATCTTTACACTACTGTGCAGCGGCAGACTGACAACTCATGGGGCCCCCGGGCAATAGGAGATCATGGGGCCCCTGTGTCCTTGCCCAAACTCAACAAAGCCTATGAAAAAGGTACCAGGGGCATCTCATGGGGTCCCCTACTGACCCCGGGCCCTCGGCAGTGCCAAAGTTTCCAAATGGTCAGTCCGCCCCTGCTACTGTGGCATATAGGAGCAGGAATGTAAGCTAAATGTAATTAGATGGCATGAGCTATACAGCTGGAGGCTTATCTTGTTTGTTAAAACTATGACACAGGTTTAAGTATACTGTAATTATTTACAAAGACCTTTCATGTTTTACAGTATTAAGATGTTGAAGAAAAGGATCATTTTTATTTGGGTGTCGTCAGGTCTAAAAAGCAGCAGTTCTGCTTTAGGGGCTAAAGAATGGAATCCTCAAAATGATTTATATTTTGGAAAATGTATACTGCTCAAAAAAATGAAAGGAACACTTTTATTTCAGAGTATAGCATCAAGTCAATTAAACTCCTGGAATACTGATCTGGTCAGTTAAGTAGCAGAGGGGGTTTTTAATCTGTTTCAGCTGCTTTGGTGTTAATAAAGTTAACAACAGGTGCACTAGATGGGCAACAATGAAGCAACCCCCAAAACAGAAATGGTTTTACAGGTGAAGGCCACTGACATTTCTTTGTGGAAGGCCGAAATCTATGAAACTTCTAGGACATGTTTGGGATGTTGAGAACTTGGGCTGTGCAAAGTTTCAAGTCAATTGATTGAGATTTAGGCAGTTTATTACTCGTTAAGCTACATTAAGCCATTTTCACATTAAATGTTTTAGTCTGTCCCGTCCTGGGTTCCTCCTGGTACATGACAATGCCTGGCATCATGTGACAAAAGTATGCAGGCAGTTCCTGGAGAATTAAGGAATTGATACCATTGAATGGCCCCCACGCTCACCTGACCTAAATCCAATAGAACACCTCTGGGATATCATGTTTCAGACCATCCAATGCCGCCAGGTTGCACCTCAGACTGTCCAGGAGCTCAGTGATGCCCTGGTCCAGATCTGGGAGGAAATACCCCAGGACACCATCCGTCATCTTATTAGGAGCATGACCCAAAGTTGTCAGGCATGCAAATAAGCACATGGGGGCCATACAAACTACTGAGTACCATTTTGAGTTGCTGCAATGAAATTTCAGCAAAATGGACTAGTCTGCTGCATCATTTTTCATCTTGATTTTCGGGGTGTCTTTGAATTCAGTCCTCTGTAGGTTGATCATTTTCATTTCCATCAAAGGATGGGGCATCCTTACATTTCTAACACATTACCCAGTCCATATCAGTATAGATATCCAGTATGGTATTTTCCCATTTGAGATCTGATGTGTTTTCAAAGTGTTCCTTTAATTTTTTTAAGTAGTGTATGTATCAGATAACTTGCTAGAAGAAATAATAAACCACTATGTAATAAATGTTAAAAAGAAAGAAACAAACAATTTGTTATAGAAATTAGATGCACAGCTTAGTTACTTTACATCTTGGAGAGATATCATCCTTATTATGATACTGGAAACAGAACAATATTTTATTTTATTTAGCATTATTTCAGTGTTTGTTATTTAAAATATGATTTCTTTGTTATCAGAACTATTTTACATGTGTCTCTAGGCAGTGCAGATTTTATTGGTGAGGCTCTGAATTTGTTGAAAATGTCAGAAAACTTCCTCTATACCCTGGTGTTGTACAGGTTGTGCTGATCCTTTTATTAGATCCCCATCATTCACTGGCAATTAGGAACACCCATCATTTGGCTTTCTACTGAACGCAGTATACTGGATTTTTTTTTTTTTAATAAAGAAAAGCAGCAAGAGCTAAATGTCTCACCTCAATGCAGCAATGCTCATTTAGAACAGCGGTGATCTGAGAGCAAAGAGCACTATAGCTGTGCATGACTAATAGACAAAAAGTGGTTTCCTTCATTTTACTGAAAACATGCAGTTTCTGTGCTTTTTCTTAACTGGAAAAATATTTGAATATGGTTTCCTTGTAAATATTGCAACCATTACAATAATGGGCATCCAACTCTCAGAAAATTATTTTTTCAAGATTTTTTTTTTCTCTTATCACAACACTTGCAATGATCACGTGACTATGTCAAGTGGACCCTTCACTTAGCACTCAGAAAGTAGGAAGTAAGTGGAATTCATGTTCTTCTAAACAGTGTATGTAACTGGCAAAGACAACATTGTTTGTTTTTTTCATGAAAATGGAGTGTTTAAAGGAGAAGTGCAGCCAAAGCTCTTTAATCTGTACTTCTCCTGTGTATCACCAGAGTGCAGTTCATTCTGCATTCCTATGGCCCATTTTCAGTTGAAGCCCACTCAGGTGGTCCAGACTGGGGAAAGATCCCAAATTTAACCGCTCAAGGACAGACCTATAGCAGATATACTGCTACAGGGTGGCACCTGTGCGCAGAATCATGTATATATACGTCATTTTGCATTTCCGGGTAGGGGTAGCACACCCTACCTGCGCCACCATTCGCGGCCACGGATGTCAATCACCGGGTCCCGACCAGTGATTACCCACTGGTGCCCAGTGATTACTGGCGATCACATTTACAAACAATCTTCCTCCCTTTCAGCTCAAGCACACTGCTCGGGATGGCTGTACACAGTACAGCCATCCCGATCAGTGTGCCTACAGTGAAGAACACACTGCTTTTACTTGTTTGCACTTTTTTTGGTAAATGCTAAAAATATTTATTACACCGACCTTTTTCTTTTAGTAGCTTGTTCTATCATGCCCAAACATTTATCCTCATAGCATTTACTAGATCAGCAGTGTCCAACCTTTTGACTTTCTTGCTAATAGATATACACTTTGTGCCAGGGGCAGACTGACCATTTGGAAACTCGGGCACTGTCCGAGGGCCCGGGGTCAGTAGGGGGCCCCATGAGATGCCCCTGGTACCTTTTTCAGAGGCTTTTTTGAGTTTGGGCAAGGACACAGGGGACCCATGATCCCCTATTGCCCGGGGCGCCCCATAAGTTGTCAGTCTGCTTTGTGCAGATATATTGCTTCACCTTGTCCAGTGAGCCACTAAACGGTCCTTTACACCCCTTAATTGTGCCAGTGTATACAATGTAAGAAAAATTAATAATAGCGCCTATGGTCAAAATTATATAACTTACTAATAGTGTACCAGCTGCAAAAAATCACCATATATAAAGTGTACCAATAAATAAATAATTTGCGCTAGTAAATGTGTATAAAAAGAAATCATCAAATCATAAGTCCAGAAAAAAAAAAAATATATGCCAATACCACAAAAAAATATAAAAACTTTTAAGTGCAAAAAACTTTTGTGCAAAAAAAGTGTCTAAATACGAAAAATTTCACCAAAAAACCTTGATAATATAATGGCAGATCATCCATAAATATATCTTCAGAAACGGAAACTCTGCAACACACCGATCCTCATCGATCGAAATAACAGGATAAAAAACTTTGTAATTAATCGAAAATCCACTTCTCCAATAGAAAAAGGACCACCTTCAAACGTATCCATGGGGGGAAATGCCAAGCACTCGAGAGAAACAGAAAGACTTCATGGTGCAATATTATAAAAACCAATTCCTTTATTAGGTACTCATTGCACTTACTCAAGAGGTGTCCCAGCCGACACCAGCATCAACAGCATAACAGCAATCACATAAACGAGCCTGGCTACTCAGCACATGCGCAGTAGCTGGCAGCCAAAAACGTAATGACGTCACATCAGTCAAGCTCCGCCCCTTTTTGGGCGGAGCTTGATTGATGTGACGTCATTACGTTTTTGGCTGCCAGCTACTGCGCATGTGCTGAGTAGCCAGGCTCGTTTATGTGATTGCTGTTATGCTGTTGATGCTGGTGTCGGCTGGGACACCTCTTGAGTAAGTGCAATGAGTACCTAATAAAGGAATTGGTTTTTATAATATTGCACCATGAAGTCTTTCTGTTTCTCTCGAGTGCTTGGCATTTCCCCCCATGGATACGTTTGAAGGTGGTCCTTTTTCTATTGGAGAAGTGGATTTTCGATTAACTACAAAGTTTTTTATCCTGTTATTTCGATCGATGAGGATCGGTGTGTTGCAGAGTTTCCGTTTCTGAAGATATATTTATGGATGATCTGCCATTATATTATCAAGGTTTTTTGGTGAAATTTTTCGTATTTAGACACTTTTTTTGCACAAAAGTTTTTTGCACTTAAAAGTTTTTATATTTTTTTGTGGTATTGGCATATATATATTTTTTTTCTGGACTTATGATTTGATGATTTCTTTTTACACACATTTACTAGCGCAAATTATTTATTTATTAGTGTATACAATGTGTTAAAAAAAAGGACAGCTAGTAATAAATATTTATTTAACAGTTTAAAAATGTTCACAAAATAATACAAGATGGCCTGCAGTCTTCTCTGTTCTGTGCAGATAGATAAAGTTTGCGGAGCAAAATTCCTGTGTTTTTTACTGTGTGTCTTCCAAACGCATGCCCCCCAGCTCTCATTCTTAGATTCTTTTGGATTTACTCTATAGCAAATGCAGTTGCCCTGTTCTCATGTCGCAAATGTTCCTAACATCATGGTAGCCATTATTGTATCCAGATTTTAACATATATGGTGCTGAATTGCGCCAAGAGTATTCCACATAGAACAGTAACATATCCTGCCATGGTTTGAGTGTATGTGAGCCATTGATAAGAAATTGCATTCATTACAACAACATTATTTATTTTAGAATGACCTGATCATTGTTCCTTGTTTGTCCCTATAGTCATTAATAGCCCAGAAGTGCTGTACATGTGCATCTTTTACTTCAAAAGGGTCACTTCAGGAACAACTGGTAGAGACAAACAGAAGTTCTTTGTTGAAGAAAATGACTTAACTGACAGACCCATACACTGACTACAGGGAAAATAATTGCTTGAGTCTTTAGAATATGAAGACTCTTAAGGGAAAACACCCATTAATATTTTATACTGTGGGCTCTTCGCTTGTGTTAGGGATATTTGTTGACTGAACATATTCAAAAGACCTTGACCTTACTTTGAATTCAGTATATGAACATTGGCTACACTAGAGATTTACTTTTCTGTTACTTGGACGTAGAAAGGCTTGTTAATAATTCTATGAACTAGAAATATACCAAGTCTGCAGACTGCAAAAAAAAATAAATAAAAAAGCTTTTTTTAAAACTTTTATGTAACATATCTAAAATACTGTATGTCAGGCACCTGACATGTTGTATTAGTATATGTAAAACATAAGATATATATTTACTTTAAAATAGAAACATAATTACTTACTTTGAAATCATCATTTTAAAGGGAATATATAATGGTTTTGTAGATAATGTATTTCTTTTTTTTTGCTGGTCAAAGATTAAAAAAGAATTCAATATATTTTTTCTGTTCTTCAAGGCAAATATGAAATTTTTCTCATTCATATTTTTCTTTCTGTGTTTGAGCCATAATCTGGAGCTTTAAGCTCCTTTCAAAATTTAAAGACTCTCAGTTTGCTTTTTTAATTAAAGATATGGTTTACCTATTATGAGGCACATCCTTTATCGAAAAGCTCAGCCCAAATTTTTAGTCAGGCAAATTGTGCCATTAATTAAAGCAAGCAGTTAACCCATAGAGCTCTGCAAACCCTTTGTCCTGTAATATACTTATATAAATAAACATATAATACAAATAAAAACAGAAAAAAAGCTAAACTAAAATTGAACCAAAATAATTATAAAATTACATTGGCATTATAGGTACAGGAATTATCAATTTACTTAATAAACATAACCCAAAGATTAATCATTTTTTTGTTGAAATTGGGCAAATTTATTTGGAAAGATCTCTGGACTGGTAATAACTTGCTGATGCCACATGAGTGATATTTAAAGTTAGGCATATATGAAATATTGAATATCATCTTTTTTTTTCCACCAGATGACTCTTTAGCCCTAATGATTACAAACAGACACTTTAGCCCAGTTTGCAATTTACACTCATGAATGGCTCATCACTTATCCAAGAGCTACTTTCAAAACTTCAAGCAGACAAGTCCTGCCTAGAGGTAGCTACTGCTGTCATGTCTCTTTAGCTAGCCCACAGTGCTCCACAAACTCTTTGTTATGTGTCAATTTTTTTTTGTAAACAGAGATTATAAAGATACAGTAAAATAACTAATAGAAAGCATTATTTTATAAATGTATGAACTTAGCAAACACTAGTTAAAACTGTTTTCCTTTAAAGAGAAACTAAAGGGAGTTAAAACTCATCTTTCCTCCAGCAGTCGTGTCCCTCACCGGCACCAGAATCTTCTTGTGTGCCAGTCTTCAGCCATCTTCATTGGCCAGTGCAGGATGATGTCACTCCAGCACACACAGACCAGCCCGACACTGTAAGATGAGCTGCACATGTGCAGCTCAGTTTACATTGCCAGAGAAGACAACGAGTAGTCTCTTCTGCAATAAAAACCTGCTTGCTCGTTGTTTGTTATAGTGGAACTTCAGTTCTGCTTTAAGTGTGCTGGCTGTCCCTTCCAGATCATCTGCAAGAGAGTATAATATAAATATGACCTTCCCCTACATAAATGGATATTTGACAGATACTAGTTTACTTCTTGGAATAAATAAGTTACTCTGCCTTCACTGGGGGCAGACTGGCTGACCAGGACTTGGTTGTAGCATTTGTGGCAACAGTTGCAAAAGGCACAGAGAAGTACAACATGTCCACTGGATTAGCGATAGTGACAGCCCTAAGACGGGTCGAGGGGCACACTCAAGGAACAGCCTTATCTTCAGCAGAGCTCCTAAGGGTGGAGATGTTATGCTGCAGTAGATTCAAGGTTGCAGCCCTCTTATTCACCCAAGCAGGCAGCAACTTAGAAAAGGTGCAGTGCCTGGACGCTGGATTCAAAGGGCTGTAGGTAACACAGTTACAGCTGATAGGAATGAATTGGAACACACAGAGGCACCGAGGAGAAACACAGTCTGGAAGAGGCTGGATAGAACTCACAGTGGAGCAGGTAGCTGTCTAGACTGCAGTGGGAGACATGATGGTGAAGGAATACTAGAAGCTGGCAGGAGTACATGGGGGTCACTGGAGCAGGATACAGGATGACAAACACGATGATCACAGAAGCAGGCTTGGAGTCATAAACACAAGATCCAGGCTGGAGTACACAGGGATCACTATCCGGATTCAGCCTGGAATACACAGGGGTCACTAGGCTTTAATGGCTGATGACATCTCCAGTGACACCAATACAGTGATCAGTGCTAAAAAAAAAAGCACTGACACTGTACTAATGGCACTGGGGAGGAAGGGGTTAATGTGAGGGGCGATCAAAGGGTTAACTGTGTGCTGTGTGTGTTTTACTAGGGGGTGGGGGGGGTCTTCTTTGCTGTAAGCACGCTGATCAGGATGGCTGATTGCACATTACATATATATGATTCTGCGCATAGGTGTTGCCCTGTAGCAGTATGTCTGCTATAGGGCAGTCCTTAAGTGGTTAAATAGGTTGAAGGGGTCTTCAGGGCTACATCTATTTGTTGCAATTTTAACAATAAGTTTCTATATTTTCATTTTTTGTAGTAAAGTTTGTTATTTCTGTGTACAGACCATTTAAGCAGCTAGAAAGATCTGAAAGAAAAAAAAATGTTACGTCAGAGAATAATAACAGTGTCAAAGGAAAGGTTTTTCAAGACTATATCTGGAAACTGTATCATAATGAAGATTCCACTTTTAGAATAAAAGGAATTCACATTCATTTTCATATGAAACACATTACTCAAATACTCTTGCTATAGAACATTTGTTCAGCCAGTTTTTTCCTATTTTGTATTTTAACTAAACATGTGAAAGCAAATCATAAGTACCATTTACCCAGCTGTGAAGCAAAGGTAATTAGCAGAAAACCCTTAACACTTGATTAATGTACAGTCTTTGTTATGTAATCAGTGACAGTTGTTCAGGATACACAGTGTTCAGAACAGTTCTTACCTGGATAAGTTCGTTTTCCTCCATCATTTAGTACTTTAAAAGTGTTTCAAGGTCTGGTTATTACTCTTTGTACTTTGTAGAAGTTTGGCTGAACAAACAGGTTTTTGATTGCTGCTCCAGGATAAACTAACGTATATGGAAATTTAAATTCTATTAATAGAAGACTTAAAAAGATACTGAAGAAACTCCCACATTCTAATTGCTTAGGAATTCATTAGCCACAGGAATTATTTGAGAGAAACAACAGTCACTATTTAAAGCAGCACCACACTAAGTACCAGCGGCAAATTAATGAGCTGGGAATTTGCTAACTTTTTGTATGCCCTAAGGTTTTGGAAAACACCTTTGAACAATTATGGGCATACGTAGTGGGAGAAAAGGAAAATACTGTATACCATAGACATCAGTGAAAATTCGTATTTTATTCATCTACCATTAGCAATTCTGTTGTTAATCACCTTTGCATTAATATGTTAGACAAGCCCAATATAGTATTTATTTTATTTATCAGACATGCTAACTTTTATGTGAAATCTTGCATGTATGCAAACTGTTTAACAGTCAGTGGATAAGGCAAAATTATTGTAGTTTGAGGTATCAGTCTTTAAATTGTTCTCGTGTGTTTTTTTCTATTTCTTTGAGATTAACCATTCTTTTTTCTACTGTCTCAAAAAAAAAAACTAAACACATCAAAAATAAGCGAAAATAGAAAAACACAAGGAAAAGGCCAAAAACTTTATGCATACCTTTTACTCATGTTTTATCACAGTATACATGCCCATCATTAACAATCATGATCGCACATGACACGATTTAACAAAGTAAAAAAAAATATTTTTCCTATTATCTTAAAAAACTAAACTAAACAAAATACACAAAAAATGTGCACAAAAAAATATGATTTCTCGTATTGTATTATTTTTTCACTATTAAAAGCAGCAGCAGCAAATTAATAAACAGGGAATGTGTTAACATTTGTCTGCCATAAGGTATTGGGAAAAACCTTTGAAGATTTATTGGCATGTTTTGTGTGATAAAAGGAAAATACTGTAAAACAGAGACACTGATTGAAATTAATTTTTCTGTCATCCAACAATAGTTACCAGAAATCTGATTTGTTGATATTGGCAATTCTCTGAAGCTAAACACTATTGCATTGATATATAACAAAAGCCCATTATATTATTTATCTATTAAAAACATCCGTAATATATAACATTTTTTTTCAATGATCATGGTCACACATGAGATGATTTAAAAAAGTAAACTAAAAAGATGCTTTCCTATTATCTAAAAAAAACTAAACTAAAAAATACATCAAAAACATTTCATAAAGAAATTCTAAATTCTCTTTTTCCATTATTTTTTTTTAATTTTAGGAATAGTTTGCTTTATGTAAACATATCCATTTATGTAGTACACTGTGATTTTGTGAGCACACAGAGAGATCATGAATGTCTTTATTTGGTCTAATCAATCAGAATGTATAATATGGGCTGGAATGAAAACAAAATGCCATTATTTAATTTTTCATCCATAAACTAACAAATGGGATTTCTTTTTGAATACACTATATTGCCAAAAGTATTGGGACGCCTGCCTTTAGACACACATGAACTTTAATGGCATCCCAGTCTAAGTCCGTAGTGTTCAATATTAAGTTGGCCCACCCTTTGCAGCTATAACAGCTTCAACTCCTCTGGGAAGGCTGTCCACAAGGTTTAGGATGTGTGGGAATGTTTGACCATTCTTCCAGAAGCACATTTGTGAGGTCAGGAACTGATGTCGGATGAGAAGGCCTGGCTCGCAGTCTCCGCTCTAATTCATCCCAAAAGTGTTCTATCGGGTTGAGGTCAGGACTCTGTGCAAGACAGTCGAGTTCCTCCACCCTAAACTCGTTCATCCATGTCTTTATGGACCTTGCTTTGTGCACTGGAGTGCAGTCATGTTGAAACAGGAAGGGGCCAATTTCAAACTGTTTCCACAAAGTTGGGAGTTTGAAATTGTCTAAAATGTCTTGTATGCTGACGCCTTAAGAGTGCATTTCACTGGAACTAAGGGGCCAAGCCAACTCTTGAAAAACAACCCCACACAATAATCCCCCCTCCACCAAACTTTATATTTGGCACAATGCAGGCAGGCAAACTTAGACATGTCCATCGGATTGCCAGACAGAGAAGTATGATTCATCACTCCAGAGAATATGTTTCCACTGCTCTAGAGTCCAGTGGCGGCGTGCTTTACATCACTGTATCCAACGCTTTGCGTTGCACTTGGTGATGCAAGGCAGGGATGTAGCTGCTCACCCATGGAAACCCATTCCATGAAGATCTCTACACACTGTTGTTGAGCTAATCTGAAGGCCACATGAAGTTTGGAGGTCTTTAGCTATTTACTTTGTAGACAGTTGGTAAGTTCTGTGCACTGTGCACTTCAGCATGTGCTGACCCCGCTCTGTCATTTTACGTGTCCTACCACCACGTGGATGATCTGCTGTTGTTCCCAGTTGCTTTCAATTTGTTATAACACCACTAACAGTTGACCGTGGAATATTTAATAGCAAGGAAATTTCACGGATGGACTTATTACACAGGTGGCAACCTATCACGGTACCACACTTAAATTTACTAAACTCCTGAGCGCGACCCTTCCTTTCACTAATGTTTGTAGAAGCAGTCTTGAAGCCTAAGTGCTTGATTTTATATAACTGCGGCCATGTAGGTGATTGGAATACCTGAATCCAATGATTTGGAGGGATGTCCCAATACCTTTGGCAATATAGTGTAGATTAGAATAGAAACAAAGCTCATTGATTAGATTAACCACTTTCCGTCATCCCTATAGCAGAAATACTGCTACAGGGCGACACAGGTGTGCAAAATCACGTATATATATATATGTGATTTTGCAGCTCCGGGTAGGGGGTGCGTGACCGACCTGCTCCTCTATTCACAGCCTCAGCTTTCAATCACCGGGTCCCGGACGGTGATTACTCACCAGCGCCCGGTGATTGCCGAGCATCTCTGATGGGGGGCAGAACTGTTTGTAAACAATACAGTTCTCTCCCCTGTCAGCTCCTACGCACTGCTTTGCATGGCTGTGCATAGCAGAGCCAAACAAAGCAGTGTGCTTACATTGAGGCACACACACAGCACACTATGTAAAATAGCACACAGTTAACCCTTTGATCACCCCACATATTAACCCCTTTCTGCCCAGTGCCATTAGTACAGTGTCAGTGCCTTTTATTAGCACTGATCACTGTATTGGTGTCACTGGGGATGTCAGTGACACCAAGTCAGTTCCCCCCCAGTGTCAGAATGTCCACTGCAGTCCCGCAGTTCCACTATAAGTCGCTGATCGCTGTCATTACTAAAACCCAGTATATATACCGCCATTTGTAAATGCTATAACTTTCATGTAAACCAATTAATTTATACGAATTGGGATTTTTTTTTTAGCAAAGACATGTCGCAGAATACATTTTGGCCTAAATTTATGACGAAATTAGATTTTTAAAATTTTTTTACTGGACATGTTTAATAGCAAAATGTCAAAAATATTGCTTTTTTCTCAAAATTGTCGGCCTTTTTTTATAGTGCAAAAATAAAAACTGCACATATGATCAAATACCACTGAAAGAAAGCTCTATTCATGGGAAAAAAAGTATGTAAATTTCATTTGGGTGCAGCATTAAATAAACACGAAATTGTCAGTTAAAAAAACACAGTACCGTAACGCAAAAAATGGCCTGGTCAGGAAGGAGAGGGGTAAATCCTCTGGAGGGCAAGTGGTTAAGTGTCCCACTTCACAACAGAATAAACCTTTGTTTACAAAACAAATATTGAGGCCTGGTTCACACCAGATGCAGTCCAGTACATTTTATTCTGCATCAAAAACACATGGACAGTGTTTAACATGGATTCCAATTACCCTAGTACACACCCAGTGAAGTGTGTTCCAGTGCAGTCAACAAAAGTAGAACAAGTTACATTTTTTCTGTATGGAATGCATCTGGAACATGGCAAAACGCATCTAAAATGCACCAGAATGCACATATCCTCATTTGAGATGAATAAAAAAAGAGGGGAAGAACATACCAGAACACATCAAAAATATGAATGCAGAAAGGCATCCCGAATGTAAAAATTGTTGTGAACCAACCCTTATAGCAGGAAAGGGAGCAAGAATGTTTTGTGTACTACACAAAGCTTTCTTGCTGATGTAAAAAGGTTACAATTACTTTTCTATATAACTATATGGCTATTGTCCTCAAGCGATGGGGATTATCACATTTTTCTAAAGCTATCACCTACCTAAAGCAGACCTATCATGTCCAATTAAAAACTAATACTAATATCAGAGTAACAATAATGCCACACATACCTATAAGCTGTAAACAGATCCATACCTTCCTTGTGTGCCAGCGTTCCTTGGTGCATGCTTTTAGCTTTTTTCAAGGTTAGTAGAGTGAGTATTTTATGTGTTAGGAAACTAAAGCAGAACTCCAGGAAATGCATTGCTTTTTAAAATCTGCTGGCTTACAAATGGTTAAGTCCCATGATGTGTAGGCCACAGAACATAGAAATTGTGGTGTGAACCAACCCTTATTGTAGGAAAGGGAGCAAGAAAGCTTTGTGTACTGCACAAAGCTTTATTGCTGAGTTATGAAGGTTACAATTACGTTTTATATATTTGTATACTGCAGCTATTGTCCTCAAGCGATGGGGATTGATCAGATTTTTCTTACAAAGGGTTAGGTCCTGTGATGTGTATGCCACCTATCTTTTTTATTTACTATTAACATTTTTACTGAGCGCTGGGAGTACAGCTATCCCCAAGGGTTGATGACACTGGAACTTCGAGTTTCCCATACAGAAGTTACAGAGTCATTTGCGCCACTCTTCCCTCCCCTCCACTCCTCTTGCCCAATCACAGAAGGCTTTGTGTTTTTGAACCCAACCACAAAATATAATATTTCTGTGAATAAACAGCAGCTAGGGGAGGGGTAAGCTGTGCGGCTGCTGTATAGCAGAGCACTTCTCTCCTGATAGAGCACTGGGAGGAAAGCGACAGTAAATAGGAAATACAAGAGATAACTACAAGAGGTGGCATGCACCTTTGTTGAACTTAACCCTTTAAAGCCATTAGCTTTTTAAAAGTGCTGCTAATCCTGTAGTAAATCTTGTAAATTTATGTCACAATCTGTGAAGACTTCTATGAGAGGCAGTGAGCCAGTTACTGAGAAATACTGACTAAATACTACAGCAGTGGTTACAAAATATAGAGAAACCCTTTAGTGTTTTATCAGCAATAGAAAAATACGGTTGGATGTGGATTGACTTAATTTTAATGGTACTACATTTCAAATGGCTTGTAATACAAATATATATATATTTTGTTAGCAAAATTGGCAGGTATACTGTGGTATTTACTGTAGATGTTTATTTGCGGTATGATTTTTGCAGGCATTTTAATGTCAATGTTTGTTGTACCTTACAGTTTCCTCAATAGAAAGCTAGATTATAATTTTCATGTGTTGCCCCATAATTTGGCTTTACTCAAACTTCTGTCTGTATTTCAAGTTGTATTAGTATGCAATGGCTGTAGTATACCTTTTGTTTACTCATGACACCTGAATTTCATTTAAATAATATAGTATATTACTTCTTATCAGAATTACTATAGTTCCTTAGACATGGAAATCAGTCTGATCCCTGCAGATTGCATGAGGTAGAGGCAATGTAGTTTTTTCAACCATATGGCTGTTTCCATATCTGAGAGCTGATTAATGTTTTATAGAGTAGCTACTGCTATCTGCATTTAATTTTTAGCAGAATAATGTTTTAATGTTATTAACCATATGTTTTATGCTTCTAACATTTGTTATCCAGGTGAATATGTGAGAGAGTTTTTGTTGTTTTTTGACCAGGGACCATGTAATCAGCAAAAAGTGTTCATAAGCTTTTGACATATTTTGGACACAAAGACAGTTGCCACATCATTCTCAGGGGCCCCTGCAACTGGATGTTAATGCATCATTCATTTGGAGGTATTAGTAACTATATATAACCGGAAATATGTGCACAATTCCTCCAGGACTCCTATTGGCCCCTTTGCTGTTTGTAAAATGGAAGTATATGCTGTTAATAATCTCTTCTTGTGAAAATCTTGTATTATTTCTATATTAGTGTGCATCTGTACTGTATACTTATGGTTCATGTTATATGCTGGTTGCAGTAGTTATTCTGCTCCCAATTATTTTGTTTGGATTACTGATTAATTCCCCAGAAAGGAAATCCTTTCTGTTCACAAAGGCCCTGTTCTGGGTGGAGGCACTGTCAACTTTATTATCAAAAATATATATATAAACTTGCGCTAATAAAAAACACAATAAATAATCAATAATCAAAAATCAAAAAATGAGTTGTGAAACATATAGCAGTTAAACACAAAAACCCTGATACTAGGCAATCCACAATAATATATAAAAGTGCAGCGCTTAAGAAAAGTGACAAATAATCATAAAGAAACAGTGAAAAAGGGTATCAAAAATTATAGTCCATCCAAAAATGAAAGAAAAGTCCCAGAGGTTGTGATGAAGCAAAATAAATCCAAGGACAGTTGTCCTGTCACCAACTACTATTACAGAAGGCTTACTAGAAAGGCATGACCTCCTGTTAAGAGTGGTCAATCGCTCTTTGTTTAAACAATCCAGAAAGCCGGACACTCGAATCCTCCTCCAGATCTCCAAAAGAGCAGATAAAGCTCTTCCAACAATGGACCTAATTGGGGTAGCTAAACCACTCAGGATGAGGCTTGGACTCTCAGATACACAGCAAGGATTCTGGTGTAGTGTCTTCTGTATTCTGGGTCAGAACTCTGATTGCGGCACCGGTAGATGTATCAAACTCACTCTTTCATGTAGCAAAGTTTCTGGTTTTCTTATTTACGAGGGGCGTTCAAGTCAAACCAGGACTTTTGAGTTTATATAATAAAAGAACAAATTTTGAGGAGTGGAAAGTGAATTTATTTTTCAACATACTCCCCTGCTACATTAATACACCTCACCTGGAAAGCTTCAGCATAGAAAGATTTGTCAGTACTCCTGAACCATCCTAGGACAGCCTGCTTCACTCTGTCATCTTTTGTGTTCACCGTTCCCACAGAAAGATTTGTCTCTTGTGCAATTTCACGACAGGTAATGCGTCAATTATCCAGCATCAGGTGTTCCACGCACTGAATGTTCACAGGAATGACTGCTGTGAGCTGAAAACCAACACGGCTGGTATCATTACTAATGGATGTACGGCCATCTTTAAAATGTTTACACCATTCAAATGTCTTAATTTGTTCACAAGAAACTTCATCACCACATGCTGTTCCATGCATGCACTAACGCTGTTGTCTGTCATCTTGATTAACGATATCTGGACTGGCCTGAGACATGTGCGACGTCTATCAGTAGTAGGACAAACTTGCCACTTACTACTGCATGTAGTACTGTCACACTAGCATCGCATTATATAACTGTAAAATTAAAAGTCCCGGTTTGACTTTGACTCATATATCAAAATACTAGAAAAATCCTTCTTAAGTAATTATATAATTGGGAAGCTATGTCGAGGGAATTAGGTTTTTTGAATAAGATACGCTTCTTTTTTTTGGATATTAGCTAAAAAAATGTAATGCACTATATAAAATATGTGGTGTCAGGCCCCACAAAAAATTAAACCATTCCTAAATACTGAATATTTGAATTCTATAGCAACAGACTTAAACATCAATAAACACATCTTCCTTATTTACTCAACCACTTCTATAAATGTATATACTGTACATTTGTTGTTCACAAGAATTCATAGTTGGCTGGGTCATATACATTTCCAGCATACATATATATAAAATAATTCTTTATCAGCACTCATGGTGGGGTGCTCAACATCCACAATAGTGGAGTGGCTTGTGAAAAATGCACCAATAGTAAATACAGTATATACAGTTGTGTTCAAAATAATAGCAGTGTGTTGAAAAAAGTGAATAAAGCTCAAAATCCTTCTAATAGCTTTTATTTCCATACACACAAATGCATTGGGAACACTACACATTCTATTCCAAATCAAAACATGAAGAAAAATATATCAAATTTGTGTTGTTCCTATAAAAAAATTGAAGAAAAATGAATATTAGACTGTTCAAGAAATTAGCAGTGATTGTATTCTTCTTTACAAACTCAAACATTCACTATATAAACTGAAAAATGTTTGAAGATTTTGCTTTCCTTTGAATCACTTAATTAATATTTAGTTGTATAAGCACTGTTTCTGAGAACTGCTGTACATCTGTGTTGTATGGAGTCAACCAACTTCTGGCACCTGTGAACAGGTATTCCAGCCCAGGATGATTGGACTACAATCCACAGTTCTCTATTTCTTGGTTTTGCCTCAGAAACTGCATTTTTGATGTCACCCCACAAGTTTTCTATTGGATTAAGATCTGGGGATTGGGCTGGCCACTCCATAACGTCAATCTTGTTGGTCTGGAACCAAGATGTTGCACGTTTACTGGTGTGTTTGGGGTCGTTGTCTTGTTTGAACACCCATTTCAAGGGCATTTCCTCTTCAGCATAAGGCAGCATGACCTCTTCAAGTATTCTGATGTATTCAAACTGATCCATGATCCCTGGTATGCGATAAATAGGCCCAACACCGTAGTATGAGAAACATCCCCATATCATGATGCTTGCGCAATCATGCTTCACTGTCTTCACAGTGTACTGTGGCTTGAATTCAGTGTTTGGGAGTCGTCTGACAAACTGTCTCCGGCCACTAGACCCAAAAAGAACAATCTTACTTTCATCAGTCCACAAAATGTTGCGCCATTTCTCTTTAGGCCAGTCAATGTGCTCTTTGGCAAATTGTAACCTGTTCAGCATGTCTTTTTTTCAACAGTGGGACTTTGCGGGGGCTTCTTGCAGATAGCTTGGCTTCACATAGGCGTCTTCTAATTGTAACAGTACTCATAGGTAACTTTACACCTTCTTTGATCTTCCTGGAGCTGATTGTTGGCTGAGTCCTTGCCATTTTGGCTTTTCTTCTATCCATTCGAATGGTAGTTTTTCGCTTTATTCCACGTCTTTCAGGTTTTGGTTGCCCTTTTAAAGCATTTGCGATCATATTAGCTGAGCAGCCTATCATTTTCTGCACTTCTTTATATGTTTTCCCCTCTCCAATCAACTTTTTATTCAAGGTATGCTGTTCTTCTGAACAATGTCGGGAACGACCCATTTTCCTCAGAATTTCAGAGAGAAATGCACTGTAACCAGCATGTACAACATTTGCTGCCTTCCTTCCTTAAATAAGGGCAATAATTGCCACCTGTTTTTCAAAGAATGAATGACCTCACTAATAGAACTCCACACTGCTATTATTTTGAACATGCCCCTTTCAATTAGTGATTCAATTACACAGAATCAGCAGCATGCATGTCATGACTGTTGGGTCTGTTGGATTTCTATTACTCTACTACACCTGCTAGTAAATTATTTGCCATGTAGAAATATCATGTCTACCAAAAACAGTGATTGATCAGGTTAGTGATGTCTGACTGCTATTATTTTGAACACAACTGTATGTCGAAAATGCAATCCGTCACTGACATAGAGAATTTTAAGTTTTGTGCTGGTGCTATTCAAAACAACTGTCTCATTCCACCCAGTTTGTAATCATATATAGATGTCCTCCAGATCAAGTGCAAGAGACAAATAGGTATCAGTTAAAGCTGAAAATGTATTGCCTGATGTGACATAAATTATTGGGATGGTAGAATGTCACCAGCACATCATGGATCTCCAAAATGGGTTCAAAACTTTATTCAACAGTCACATACCTGATGAAGGGGTTCTGCGAGGCTCCAAAAGGTTGCTTCTGCTGTAACAATGTGATCGCTGAATAAAGTTTTGGACCCATTTTGGAGATCCATGGTGTGCTGCTGACGTTTTCTCACTCTGACTTTGTACCATTGCAGCCTGTGGTTGCTACAGCACCCACTTACGCATACAGTCATTTCACATGTGTTGGGGATATTGTGTGGGAATAAATTATAGGGGGTATCAGCAAACATGTAGTGTATGTGAAGCAGCAAGAGTGTAATGAAATCAGCCGCTATATCTTTAGGCTTCAAATACTTTAAAATATTACACACAAAGATATCCACCCTCAGACAACCATATGAACATCAGACTGAAAGACCTACAACAATCTTGGAGCAATAAACCATTACCTGTAAATTGGTAATGTCTCTGCATACCTGATATGCCACAATGCAACCATATAGTGAAATAAACAGACAAGAAGGATTAGTCAAATCTTCCTAGATAATTTATAAAAGCTGTTGAGCAAATAAAATGGGCATGTTTTATGATGTTTAAGTCCCTTGAGTTGGGCTAAGTGCTGCTCAGCCATTCACAGGAATGAATACAAAGCTTCCTCTAATTGGCTCAGACAGAGAGCCTGACCTCATCCGTCTGCTTTGATGCTCTCTTAGTCCTGACTATAATAAACAAAGAAAGGCAATACATTTAGAACCATTATACATGTCCATGAAATACAAGGCAATGAATAAACAAAGTATAATATGACAAACACACAAATAGATACGCATACTTTTTCATTTTTGTACGGGCACTTGTGGTATGCATTTTTTGTATTCAGCTTTTGCTGGCACACTTTTAAAAGTACTGTATTTTACGAAGCCTTTTTTTTAAACAAAGTGAAAGATTCACTTTGAGGGCCCATTTATACTAATCCGAGCCCTGTTAACACATATCTTTGCACATATTAACCTCTTCGTGTCTAAGGGTAAAACAAATCTTAACGCCCAAGCACAATTTTGCAACTTTGACATGTGTTAGCAAAACATATCATCGGAACTACTTTGTGTATCCAGTTGGATTATACCTTGTGTTTTTTAGGACAAATTGGGCTTTCATTTGGTGGTAAATGGTAATGGATATCTCCTGAAGGAAAACTGGACCAAAATAATAAAACAAAATTTTTTTTTAATTTAGCTGTGTATTTCTTGCTACTACCATAACCTGCCACCAAAGAACAACCCAAAATAATTTAACCTGCTCCTGACAATCACAGCGATACCACATATGTGTATGTTAGTTGTTGTTTGTACCTGTAGTATGGCCCAGAAACAATAGTGCACATTTTCCTTTTTTTTAATCCTACCACTGACACTGATACTAATTTAAAATTTAAAAATAAAAAAAATCCTGACCAAAAAAAAAAAAACAACTGATCCTGACCCTTGACCCTGTCCTTGACCTTTGACCCTGAGCTTGACCCAAACACTCACCCTGCCACTGACCTAGCTCAAACCTTGATCTAGGTATTTTTGTTTCAATTATTTTTTTTATTATTATTTTTATATTTATTTATTTTTACACCCACTTTTTTTTCTCTCTGAATGGACAGAGAGAGATACAGTGTATCTCTGTCCTCCAGTCAAAGAGAGAAAACACAGGGCGAGCTTCAAAGTGACTAATCACTGTGATAGCCAATCAGAGGTTATAACAGTGATCAGGTGACCCAGAATCGGGAGTTTTGGGTCCTGATCATTATGTTTTGGTGAGACCTCAGTCTCTGTACTGGGAGCGCAGCATGCGGCATGCTCCCAGCACACAGACAAGTACGCAAATTAGCGGCCCAACAGAAAAAAGCCCAGTCCAGTGGGGCCTCATATTAGCATACGGCATGAAGGGGTTAACATGCGTTGCATTAGGACAGGATGTTTGTTATGAATGGGCTGCTAACACACCACAACAGGTGTAATAATCTGCATGATCCTTTTTTCAAAACACAGTGCATGGTATGTGTGTTGTGGTGTGCTCTTGGTCATTTCATTCTGTTGTACGATGTACAACAGTGAATGGGCCCCAAAGGTTTCTAGTGTTGGTAAAGGAAGCCATCTGACTAAGAATTGGCCTTTAAGAGCTCCATTTGTCACTTAGGTGGAAACCAGTTAACTGCGCATAATATTTGTAGCAAGCTAGTAGCATATACATGACGTCCATGGGATGGCAGACTTGCAGATCTTTTTTAAAACTACTCTGTTACCTTTAAAGAAAACCCTACAAAAAGAGATTAGATACAATTGCCTACTTTTCGGAGAAAAGCTGCCTGCAGAATCTTCACATTCAGATGTGTTGGATGCCTACAACTCCCTGCCACCTGCTATGGTTCCAAGCACTGCCCCTTACGTAATTGCAGGAAAAATGAGTCGTTTTTCTTTAACAATTATTAATGATCTTCTAAACAATCATGTTTAGTTGGTTGCCAAACCCAAGCATTCAACGTAAATGTAAGTGAACAGCTTGAAAAAGAAGCCAGTGGTGGTCATGCCCTTTTGTCTGCCCTTGGTGTGTGATATCATCTCTAGAACTTCCCAGACTGTCATCGGCTTTTACATGCATCAACCAGCCCAGCTCCCAGCAGCAATACCTTTATGCAGTGAGAAGCTCTGCACTAGGATAGTGGGGAAGACAGAGGCATCAGCCTAGAGTTATTACATTATATGTGCTTTCACTTACCTTCCTTATGAGTCATCATTTATTTTTTTTCTTACAATAGATTGATTTATGCTGCACTTGGATTGCACTCTCTAGTGTTTATAAGAAAAAGGTTAGCAGCTGACTAGGGCAGACCTGCCAGAAAAAGACGGTATATTATGAATCCTATGTGGAGTAAATTATCACCATCAATAGTGGATGCAAATAATTTTTATTTAGATCATATAGATCATGGAAAGGTTTGGCATTCTAAACATAGTGTAACACATAGTGTTAATCACAAAAATACAATCAGTGAATATAAAAACAAAAAACAAAAAAATGTTCTGCATATTCACTTAGCTGCATCAATTTAAATTGCTAGGCAAACTGTAGTAAGTACTGGACATAAAAAAATCTTCTTTTATGATGTTTGGGGAGTCCATTATAGTAGAATTCAGAATGGTTATATCTTCACAGTTTTGATTTTGTATTGTTCTCCAATCTTGGAAATGTCTTTGTACTTCCTTCATATATTCATCAATGTTGGATGATGGAATAATGAGTAGTAAAACTCCTGGAGGATAAATGTGCAATGAATAAAGAATCTGGGAATAGTCACCATATACTTATATCTGCATCTATAGCAACAAGCTTAAATCCAATGGTTTCTAATGGCTCTGAAGAGGAAAAATGTCATAATAAACGTTATTACCTTCCTTGTATTTCATCATCATCATATAAGCTGGTAAAGGAAATTGCATTTTGTATGGCCAACCTCAATCGGCCGATATTCCTTAAATATGATGAACTCAGTGGATAACAATAATGGTAAATCTATGATGAATAATAAAGATATTAATATACGGAAAATCATAAATCACTGTGAGTATCAATAAAAGTAATAGTTACCCTAATAGGAGTCACCGTTGTTTCCACTTATGAAAAATTTGGATCTTATGACCCGTTGTCAAAAGGTGAGAGGTGATAACCCTCCTATGAGATAAAAATGAGTATTGTAGGTAAAGCTTGAATACTGCACTGGACATGTATTTAAATAGCCTACTGTAGGCCCCAAAAATTCCTCTTCTAAGTAAGAGCAAGGTGGTTCCTTTAAAAAGGTTTATGGAGAGAAAGTCCCATTTTCCTTTATCAGTGCTTATCACATAGCACATAAAAAGTGATAGAG
Source organism: Staurois parvus (assembly GCF_062004578.1). NCBI lineage: Eukaryota > Metazoa > Chordata > Amphibia > Anura > Ranidae > Staurois > Staurois parvus. The sequence goes on from NW_028318060.1 coordinate 8,730,991, forward strand.
TTCCTCTGTAAGGCTAATAATGATTGGCGGACAAAACGCGTCAACGTAATGACATCATCACACTCTATGTAACACCATGCTGCAATGTCCATGAGGGGAAAGAGGTGCGCCAGACGCCTCCATCTTGGATTTACACTGGGCAAGACGGAAACCGCCAGTACCTAGGCTGACTCCCGGGAGTTCATTCAGCATTACATGGCGATACACCACTTCCACCGGTGGCAAGTAATTTTTGAACAGTGCTAAGTAATGTCTTGCACACTATAATATTAACGGACTTCAATGTTCTTAGCCTTACAGAGGAACTCTATCACTCTTATTTAGAAGATACATTTTTGGGCCTTATATAGGTGACAACTTTTTATGTGCTATGTGATAAGCATTGATAAAAGAAAATGGGACTTTCTGTCCATAAACCTTTTTATGGAAGACCTTACAATAGTTTTAAACTTGATCATCTAAAGTGAGCCCTAAGGCAATGTAAAGCTGACAGAGAAATAATTGATTTTTTTAATATGGTAATATTTTTGTTCTTACACGTTATCCTGTGCTAAAAAGTATAGAGATTTCCAGAAGCTCAGAGGGAACTGAGTAACCCTATTGTCATTTTCAGTTACTATAATTCTAAGGATCATCTAACAAAGTGAATCTAGTGAAATATTAAAGAACCATGGAACCACTTTGGGGTTTTTATGGGTTTTGGGTTAGTGTTGTCTTATTGAAATAATATATATTTGCTAAACAAAGCTGATGCAAAAATGTACTTTTTTTCTGTGTAGCGTATCCAAGTGTTGGTCACCAATAAGCTAAGGACAAACATTCACTGTGTGTGGAAGAATAAAAAGACTTTTGGGAATGTAGTTAAAAAATGCAATTACATTTTATGAATCAGCTACTAAACTTTAGAAGCAGCTGTGCTGTGGTTGAAAATCATTTCTGAAAAGAAAATCACTTCTGAAAAGATACGTATGTCACTGCAATATTAGCAATATATGGGCAGCAAGGTGGATAGAAATGTGGCCTTGCACCTATGGCATCAGTTCTGTCTGCATATCCTGTCTGCATGGAGGTTGTACTGTATGTTCTCCCTTTGTTATTGTGAGTTTCTCAGACCAGTGGTGGTGTTTACTCAGCATCTTGGCACTTGGTCCTTATTCTGTAAATTTTGGGGAGCCTATTGTTATATGATCCTCTATAGCATAAATACACATGAATTGTTCTATATACTGTTTAATGCCCCATTTACACTTGTGAATGGGGCTGTTTGCAATTACCCATGGAAGACTCAGTCCATCTGCCCCCTTTCCCAGAGGCCCAGCTCCGGGGAGCTCTTTCCAGACCTTCTACTGGACTGAGCCACTGGCGTAATCCTGCTGATGTAGCCAAAGGCAACTGCCCCAGTGGACAGGATCAGCCTCTGAGAGGGCCTGGGCGGATGGGGTCTGGCCTTCAGGCGATGTAGGGGGTGAGGGCTTCAAGGGGTGGAGGGGCAAATGTAATCGCTCATACAGTGATTATCTGTGGATAATCAACCCTGGATGCAGACAATCTTTCAAGCTTCCTTTCCTTTCAGTGTGGCTTCCTGCCTACACAGATCCTGATGGAATCTCCCATGGGGAATTGCAAGCAGACCCTTTCACAAGTGTGAATAGGGTCTAAAACACTGTATAATACTGTATGTAAATAAAAATGTGAATAATAATACACTTAATGGAAGCTATACCAGCCCAAATAAATGCCATACTAATTCATATCAGAAGAGGTATTATTTACTAGAGAAATGTCTGAACAAACCCTTTTGTGTGATTGAATAATGATATAGCCAGATTGCCATAACACTTAAAAAATATGAAGAATACTATATATTAAATGAACTCAAACTAGAGTTCATTATCTTGAACCAGAATCCTTGCAATTGATCTGCACATTGCAGCATTAATTATCGTTTCTGATGGGTGCTGGTAGGAATTTATCTTTTTCGACTATAATCACAAAGGGTTTGACTGAAGGTCATTACACATGTCAGCAGTGCCACTTTTAGATCGTCTTTTGTGTTTATAAAATGTAGATGGATTCCTACTTATTTTTATCAAGAGGAAAATGAAACAGTCTCTATGTCCATGCTTCAAAAGATGAATTAATATAACAAAAAAGGTCTACAATCAGACTTATATTTTAAGAGTGTCACAGGGGAGCTGCTATTATTTTCATCCCACGTTTCTGCGTGAGCTAAACGGTGCACTTCCAGTTTTTCCCATGATGTTATCACTCCTTGTTTCCTGAGAGCTCTCTTATCTTATAATAGAGCACTGAGCTGAATGCTGAAAACAAGGCATGTTTATTGTTCGCTTTCATGTCATTGATATAAAGCAGATAAACGCTATGCTTAGAACATCTGGCTAGCATAAGGGAATGTGTTCCTAGTGTCAGTGCAAATACGATTAAACATCTAATTTCATTATTAAGCAATGAAGCGCGCTGAGACTTATAACAACATGTGTGGCGTGTTACATCTACTACAGTTTGATGGCTGAAAATCCTGTAAGCATCAGTGTCATCCATGACATGCTAAAGAGACTGGATTCCATAGATAGCTGACCCCATAAACTGGTTCAGCTCTTCTCGGCAAAGAAGTTGGCATTTGTTTTTTCTACACCTAGATAAATTCCTTGAACATGTGTTGCTAGGATAGCTAAAATAAAATATTTAATAAACATGATTCATGCAAAACTACACTCACTGGCCACTTTATTAGGTACATTTTGCTAGTGCCAAGAAAATATCCCCCACACCATTACACCACCAGCACCAGCCTGAACTGCTGATACAAGGCAAGATGCATCCATGCTTTTATGTTGTTTACGCCAACTTCTGACCCTACCATCTGAATATCACAGCAACTAGTCTGCCCATTCTCCTCTGACCTATGACATCAAAATGGCATTTTCAGCCACACAACTGCCACTCACTGGATAGTTTCTCTTTTTTGGACCATTGTAAACCCTAGAGATGGTTGTCCTTGAAAATCCCAGATCAGCAGTCATTGAAATACTCAGACAATCCCATCTGGCACCAACAACCATGCCACATTCAACGTCACCTAAATCCCCTTTCTTCCCCGTTCTAATGCTCAGTTTGAACTCCAGCAAGTCGTCTTTGCCACGTATAGATGCCTAAAAGCATTGAGTTTCTGTCATCTGATTAGAAATTTGTGTTGCCCCTTGACCGGGGCAAATGATATAGTCACAAGATAAAACATTATGATATCTTCCCCATGTACCTTATATGGTATCCTTTTTCATATATGTAGGAATAGTGACAAGCTTCTTGTTCATATCCACCATGAGCAAGGCTGCTGTTAGAATACACAGGACATCATAGAGCCAACCTGACAGCCCCCACCCACCCACTAAAAAAAACACAGTTTACTATGCTTCAGTTATGAATGAGCACAGTTTGTGATTGGTACCGAACACTCATTGTGTTCATTCAGGAAAGGAAGGGGCTGGTAAATGTGACTTATTTACTGGACCCTTCCCCCACTCTCCATCCTGAAGGATCCTATTGTGTGCTTGCAGCTGCCAGTGGGAAGGAGAGGATGGAAGCCGGCAGAACTATGGGGTGGGGGACACAGGAGAGTCTAGGAAGCAGGGGGAAATGTATGCTACACAGGGAGGGTTATAATTGTGGGGGGGGGCAATTACTGGAACCGATCCCCTGTATGGCTCTCTCTCTGCAGCAGCTGAAAGCCAGCAGGAGGGAGAGGAGAAGTCAGCTTTCAGCTGCTGCAGAGAGAGCCATACAGGGGATTGGTTCCAGTAATTTCCTCCCTGCTGTTCAAATCACCCTCCCTGCCCACATCTGATCCACCCAGCTGCCTGGGCCCCCCTGCGGGCCTTGGCCCTGCAATGGAGGACTGGTGGTACCCCCTTATCCACAGCCCTGATCATGAGTTCAAGTCAAACTCAATCTCTTTGCACTTTGGGAAAATGTCAAACTAATATCAACATTTGCAGCCATAGCAAAGAATTACCAGTAATGCACTTCCTGAACTGTGTTCAGGTGGCTTAAAAAGGCCAATAATTTGGGTTTTCTTCCTTAAAGTGTTAGTTCACCTTTATCAGAAATCTGCCTATGCAGATAAGAGGTATCTGTGGATAATAACAAACTGTGTGTCTCTGACTAAAGTTAAATAATACCCTTGGTATAGGTGTAGGCCATTTATGTATCTCATGAAGCCTGACTGGAATACTCCCAGGATGTTGCCAGGACATTGCTAAGTGAGGCATACAGTAGTCATTACTGCTCATCTCCACCATTACAGGAGTGAGCTCTTTCTCTGAATCAAGTCCTTCACATGCTCTCTCTCCCCTGACGCAGTAGCTCTGAGCTCACTCCTGTGATAGTGGAGGTGAACAGTAATGGTTAGGTCACACCTAGTAATGCCCTGGGAGTTTTCCAGTCAGGCTTCAGGAGGTATGTAAATGGTCTACACCTATAGCAGTCAGAGTTGACAATGTATTTTCAGGGACAGATAGTTATTACTATACATTTCTATACAGTACTATATACATAGCTATACAGTGATATACTGTACATAGTACTGTACTGTGGAACAGTGGGTTGACTTACTAAACCTCGTGAGTGCAAAATCTGGTGCAGCTCTGCATAGAAACCAATCAGCTTCCATTTTTCTCAAAGCTTTATTGAACAAGCTGAAGTTAAAAGCTGATTAGCTACCATACACAGCGGCATCAGATTTTGCGCTCTCCAGTTTTAGTAAATCAACCCCAGTGTGTACTTTCTCCCCTGTTTTCATTGTATTGTATTGTGCTGCAATACTGTGAATTGTATTGTGGTGAACTGTATATTACTGTGTACCCTTTTTTGTGTTCTCAGTGTATAGACCCAACAAAACTTTCTTTTATTGTGCGTGCCAGCAAAAAATGAATTTCATTACATCTCTGTGAGACAGCTACAGGTGCCACAACTTGTCAAGCTCACCCATTGAAGTTAATGAGGCCACTCTGCTAATATGAGGCAATGGCTTGCAAAAAATCCCCCTTGGGATTGAGAGAAAAAAAAAACAGCTGCAAAAAACAAAACAAAACCCATGTATTCAGGTGGTGGCAGGTTCTCCTCCTGAATGTCCTATAGCCACTGCTCTACCTCCTGCTAATAAAAAATTCACCAATGATCACTTGTTAGAGAACCATTTGTTGGGAGATCATACCACCACCAAACAATCTTTCTGAAATACTGTATTTAGGTACATGACTTGCAGTAACAATTTATTTAGTTTTTATCTTTTTGTAACAAAAACTGGCTTCAGTGCTTTTATAATCATCCACTACTGTATTTTGTGATTTTACTAGATTAAATCTTTAAATGTTGCTTACTATATAAAGTCAGTGTATATTTCATTTTCCACCAGCTTATGTCCACCAGACATTTTTAACAAAGCCATTTTAGTATGGAAAGCAAATGTTGTGAAAATCCACTTGGGTAATAAATGGGAAGGATGGAATATCATGTGTGGTGAAATAGACATCTACCCATATAAATGTACATATCTGTTACAACTTTCCTTGAAATCTGCTGTAATGCCATATACTGTATGAAATGTGCAGACCTAACCACATATACATATGGGCATAGCTGTTACAAATCTGGGAGGTTACTTTCATCACTTTCTTTATGTTTGTGGTTGGCTATGGGATAAGTCAGTACTTTTTCATCTGTCATCAATGTAGACTAAACAGATGAATATTTTAAAAACACCTGGCTCTACATAAAAAGAACATTTAAAACCTGGTTATTTGCTTATTGTAATTCAGTTAATTAGCAAGTAGATTTTGAAAGCAAAAACAACAAAGCAGCCCTATATGAAGCAGAAACAGTGAGATAACATTAAATAATGTAAGAGCAGACTGAAAATATTTTTAATGAATGTAGCACTACCCCCTTAAAGTGTTACTAAATACAGTAAAATCAGCCTTTATATGCAGTAGAGCATGTTCCTCCCCTGGTTTAAGCAACCACCTCTTTTATCCTGATAACACAGACTGAACAGTAGGCATTTGCACATGCTCAGTTTGCTGTGTAATGCTAGAGAGGTTCTTTTTTTCTTGGGAGGGTGCATGTGATCAGCAGAGGGTCAATCAGCACTGCTCATACAGAGGTCAGGGGTTTTGCATCCTCCTAGAGCAGAAAGAAAACTTCTCCTACAAGCTTTAGCTAGTGCTTGGCTGAACACTGATAGAAGTCACGGCTCTAACTTCTGATGAGAAAAGGTGTTTAGCAGTTTATATTTAGTAAAGTAATTGCACTTCCATATTATGTGTACTGTGGGAGACCATATATAGTTAATGCAGGGTCCTAGGTTTAGTAACACTTTAAGGGTTGCTTAGTAATTGTTTTGGTTTCCCTGTTAATCTGAACCTCTTGTTGAAAGCCCAACCTCTGCTGACACCACTGTGCTCCTGTGACCAACGTAAATCACAACTTTAAAATGTACACACAAACAAGTTAGTGTAAACCAATATGAAGATTATATTGGAATCAAAGATAACTTGGTCAAAAAGAATAAAATGACATTAATATATGCAGCAAATATAACCACTCTTAGTAATTGTGAGCAAAAGTAATGACATTCACCATAAAGCAACAATATGTTAGCAGGCATGCTTTCAGAAATAATCCACTGCCTCCAATATGAGGTGACTGCTGAATGCCAAGTGAGCAGAAAACAGCTAACAAGAAACAGGTAAGCTCACTGTGGGTCCTAAAAACTAGATGACAGGAATTAGATGTGAAGTAAAGTGAATTCTCAGTTGAAATTGAGCACTGTCCTTTTGAGAACACTGCAATGTCTTCTGTGTGCTTGTTGGGGTCCAGTTGATATGAAGTTGAGTTGAGGTGTGGGATATAGTACCTTGGAATGGCAACACCAAGTGAAGGAACAAAGGGGATTTTCAATTCAAGTTTAAAGCATATCTAAACTCAAAAACATCCCCATAGTCATCACTCTGTATTGGATACTTCTTACTCTATAAACTCAAAAACAAAAATGTAAAAATTCTTAGAAATGGTAGTTTCTTTAGTTTTCTTTTTTAAGCTTGTTATATTTTATTTTTTACCCATGATCTGGCCAATAACACACTTTCTCTCTCTATGACCACTATTCTGTCTGTACAGGATTAATGTATCTACCTTGAACAGCAACATATTCAGCCTGTGGAGCAGGGAGTGTTGGATGGGAGTGTTGGATGGACTAAATTTAGAAAGACTTTACATTAGTGACTAACAAATTAAAGTTGAGCCCAGCTAACACCTTTTGAGCAGTTATAGAAACAGTTTTTTTTTTCTTTTGGGATAAAGATTTTACCTGAATGAAGAAAAGCTGACTGTTGTAAGGAACTCTGTCAGTGTTAACTGGTTTTGTCTTAACTCTATCAGTTTTGCTGCACAGCTTGGTATGTTAAAGGTAGTTGAAAAATAATAGCTCTACTGGCCTGATCAACAGTTCAAAACAAAGTAAAAAGAAGCCTAAATCAAGAAAATGCAGCCACCACAGATAAGGAAAGATAAGCTGCAATGTATAACATTTTAAATTTTTCATTTAGATGCAGTTTAAGCCCTGCACTTTTAAAAAGCCCCACCTACTTTAATTCACCTGTCAAAAGCCATAATCTCTACTGCCCATTTAAGCTATGCCATTTTATAGTTGATAACAAATGTGGAGTTTAGCTTGAAGTAGCATGAGGCTTAATATGACTTGAGACTGAGATCCAAGAAGTTCCATGGAAACAAATAAATCACACTGAAGGCTTAAGCCAGCCCTACGTGGGTTGAAATTTGGCTGGTTTAGCAGAAACTGGCAGAATTTCAATGCATGTATGGGTAGAGTGGTTATACAAAAGTTGATCCACCGATCGATTTCTGTAACTGCCCTGTCGGATTTTAGCTATAGTAGACAGCATTGATTAGTGAGTTCTGATGGCAGATAATTCTCCCCGCTGTCAGAATACAATAGCTCAGCAGAGAGGATTACCCCAACCACCTCAAATGTGTGGAAGGGGGAATCAAGTCATTTTTTTCATTCAGTCTGCTAGTTGAAAAAATCATCTATTCATTATTCTATTAAATAAAAGAATCATCTATGTGCTGCTTTACACAGATACATGTAAGAACAAACCTTAGCATTGTTGTCACCTTAGGTTCTATTTAGGCCAGGTCAGGTCTATCTATTAACCACCTTCCGCCCACCATATAAGGAAATGATGGGCGGGCAGCGGTTCTCTCATTCTGGGAGGATGTCATATGACGTCCTTCCACTCTAACTGTGCATGCACACCCCCAGGGGCGCATCGCGCGGTGATTGGTGGTGCAATGTATCCCTGGGACACAGCTGATCACCGATCAGAGTAAAGAGCCGGTGATGTTGGCTCTGTCATGTGATCAGCTGGGATCAGCTGTGTCCAATCACAGCTGATCACATGTAAACAAAGAAATGCCAGTTATCGACAGTACTCCCCTCACAAGCTGTCACGCTGACAGCACGTGAGGAGAGGAGAGTCGGTAATCGGCATTTCTCAAACGGGGCATCTACACTGATCATCAGGGCACTGATGATTAGTGTAGCCCCATCAGTGTCACCTGTCAGTGCCCGTTAATGCCACCTGTAAGTTCCCATCAATGCCCCATACCAGTGCCCATCAGTGCACATGAATGCCACATATCAGGGCCATCAGAGCTGCCTTTCAGTGCCAGTCAGTGCTGCCTATCAGTGTCAGTCAATGTCGCCTATCAGTGCCAGTCAGTGCCCCCTATCAGTGTCCATCAGTGCCGCCTAACAGTTCCAATTAGTGCCGCCTATCAGTGCCAGTCAGTGCTGCCTATCAGTGCCAATCAGTGTCGCCTATCAGTGCCATATATGCGTGCTACCTTTCAGCGCCCATCAGTGATACCTGTCAATGCCCACAAATGATGCCTGTCAATGCCCATCAGTGCCACCTACCAGTGCCTCCTCATCAGTGCCGCCTATCAGTGCCCATCAGAGCAGCCTATCAGTGCCCATCACTGCAGCCTCATTAGCGCACATCAGTGAAGGAGAAAAATTACTTATTTACAAAATTTTATAACAGAAACTAAGAATAAACTTTTTTTTTCCAAATTCTCAGTTTTTTTAGTTTGTTTTGCAAAAAATAAAAAAAAACCCAGTAGTGATTAAATACCACCAAAAGAAAGATCTATCTGTCTCAAAAAAATGGTAAAAAAGTTTTTTGGGTACAGTGTAACATGACCGCGCAATTGTCATTCAAAATGCAACAGTGCTGAAAGCTGAAAATTGGCCTGAACAGGAAGGGGGTAGGCAAGTGGTTAAAGAGATTATTATGCTGTGTTTGTGTCCCCATCTTTATTTCCTTTTTCAGTGTTTGTGAGGCTGTGGTGATAAGGCTGCTCAACATTTGTCCCCCCAGTAAACTCTTTCCAGTTTACTCATAATATTTAATGGGTCGTACTTTTTTATCAAGCTGGTGTTTTAACATTATTGCATTAGTGGTGGGTGCTTTTTAATATAGTTTTTTAGTGAAAAGAAACACTAAACATTTTCAATTTAGCCCTAAAAATTAACTTTAACACACTCTTATCAGACTCCTGAGAATGGGTGTAAAACATAATAATCGGTTTTGGTTTTAATTATGGCTGTGTCCACAGCTAACAAGCTACATTAGTGCTCATGCTCATTGTAAAGGGCGTAAAATGACTATTCTCTAACTCTCTCTTTTATGTTTTGTTTTGTAGTCAGAGTGACTGAGATTGGAGAAATGTGTTTATTTCGTTCCTGCACTTTGTCTCCAGGCAACATGCAGCTCATTTTTTATTTGTTTTGAAAACGACCTTGCTTGACATGTAAAACACTGGGCCTGGGGCAAAAATAGGATATGAGGAAAGTGGTGCTTTTAACACCAATACCCTACGTATTTCTAATGAATGCATTTGAGTCTCTTAAACAAGCAAGTAGACGAATAAATACAAATTGACAGTTTGCCTTTCCTACTATTTGTTTCCATTATCTTTTTATTTCATTTGCTATGAGATACGCAAGCAAACAGCAGTACATTTTTAACCACTTGGTTTGGATACTACAAAAAGAATGAAGGACATTAATCTGTTGGAATCACATCTGAGACTGAAAATAAATATAATCATACAGGCAAAATATTTTAAACAGGGAGTAATCTATGACTTTTTAATCCTTGTATTATATTTTTGAGGTTTGATTTATGTTGTTTATTGAGTTATCATTTTAAAACGCAATGGTTGTTTGTATGGGAGTTACAACAGCCCTGTTTAATGCCAGGCTGAGAACATGAATATCCCTGCCAAATGCCAACAATTCTTAAAGTGTACCTTAAGTGTAAAAGGGAGCACGCTCAAATACATGGGTGTCCCAACATATGCAACAGTGTAGAAAAGTTGCATTTTATGAAGATATATGTTAAATTAATTCACAGCTCTTTCTGGACACAAGGGGTAGGATTTACTAAAACTGGTGCACTCAGAATCTGGTGCAGCTCTGCATAGTAACCAATCACCTTCCAGGTTTTATTGTCAAAGCTTAATTGAACAAGCTGAAGTTAGAAGCTGATTGGTTACTATGCACAGCTGCACCAGATTCTGTGTGTGTCAGTTATAGTAGATTTCCCCCATGGTGTCTTGGGAGCTGCCTCCCTTCCAGATGAAGCATTTGTGATTGATGTGATTTGGGTTCTGTCAAAGAACAACAAACAAAAAATCCCAGCTCACTTACCAGCCAGCCTGCAACAAACCAAATTACTCTGTCTCTTGCTTCACATTAAAACTAGGGGTTTCGTTTGCACACATTTGGAAATATATGCGAAGCTGCAGAAGCCATTTCACTGCACCCCAGTATATCTGCAGTCCTAAATTTTGAGAGTCTTCAAAGGTGGAGCACATATATATAGTACACTTCCATATAGCTGTTTCTGTCTGATCTCTGCAATGATATGCTACAAAAAAATAGTTGTTCCTGTTATTCATGTATTTGATTTTAGGTAGCCAAAAAAATAAGTGTTTTTCCTCTAGAATATGAATGTACTGTATATAATTGGGATGCAAGTTGATGTTGTTAATCATTTTTTGTAATTCATTAAATGCCCAATTAACTCTCAGTTGGGTTTTAACAATTTGATTGAAAATGAAGAAATTAATTGAATCGGTAAAAAAAAAATCTATTGATAATGACCAACTATTTCATTTGGCCTAAAAAGCTGTTTTAAAAACAAATCTGTGCATGAATCAGTTTTTTTCAGATTCAGTTAAAATATCAAACATTTGGAGAGATTAAATTTCAAGACTCGTGTTTTCTAGGTCCTAAATATTCATAACCTGAGCAGTCTCCGGTAGCCACCTTACAACTTAGAAAGACTTAACTGTAGATAAATCTCTCAGGATAGTCACAAACACTAGTGAAACAAATGTACTTTCAACAAAAGCTGTCACCTAAACTTGGCCCAGGAGGATTTCCTGGTGTTTCAATGTCTCACATTCCATACACATACACTCAGCTGTTCACAGTATGAGAACTGTGTCAGCTTTTTACCTTGAAGAAAGAATAATATCACTCCACATCCCTGTGAGTGCTGGTTACATTTTTAGGGGTATTGTCTAGCAACTGAAAGCACATGCCACAGGTAATATCCCTATCTCTTTTACAACAAATCTAAAAAACCTCCTTTCGTTCTTTGAACATGTTTTAAATGCATCAAACATTCCTGTGAACCCATGTACGGCAGGATTAGGACTTAATAAGTGAGAGTCAGCTTTGTAAGCCAGTCAGGCTCTACTGCATAGAACTGTAGCAGTCTAACATAGTGAGAATGCTTACAGGAGATTTTTTTAATCAGTATCCTGCTTCTTTACTTTCCCGTTAGTAAAGTGTAAGGTGTAAGATGGTAACTCCATTGTATTTGTATGTGCAGTATTGGAGAAAATTGTGAATCCCTCTTGACTTTACAGTATGGCAGGCATGTTGGAATCACACAAGTGGTAAACTAGTTCACATATACTGTATGTATTTCTGTAGTGTGGTTACCTGTACATTTAAAGGCCAAAGAAAAAAACATGCAGAGGTTGATGGCCCAAAGGACTGCCAAGTTTCCTATAGGATCACAGATGAGACACATCGGGGTTTATTTACTAAACCTGGTTGACTCAGAATCTTGTCCACGTCTGCATAAAAACCAATCAGCTTCCAGGTTTTATTGCTGAAGCTTAACTGAACATGCTAAGGTTAGAAGCTGATTGGCTACCATGCACAGGTGCCCAAGATTCTGAGTCAACCAGTTTTAGTAAATCTCCTATCTCCTGTCTATATAGTTATCTAATTTGCTGTTTCCTAATCCACATGCCTTAAATACAAATCCTATTCTGTCAACCCTTATCTAGTTGACTACTCTATACTGCAAAGATCAGTCAACATGTTGGTTTCCACCTGTGACAATTCCTGGTGACAACTAAGACAATCCTCTTTACACCTTTTTCTACCAGAACTTTAGAAGCTGGTGCTATAAGAGGCATAAGAGGACAGCATAATACATTGATTAATATGCTTTTGAGAGCCACCAAAGGCTGGCATCATCCTTTATACTAATACCATACAGTGCAATACATTTTTACATTTAAATACTAGATTTTACATTTATCTTAGATGCCACATATTGTTAGGAAAGCTTGTTATGTGAACAAAAACATGTTTAATGATAACATATTCATTTTGTGACACATCATTCTTTTTGATCTGATTGCAAAATAAGTTAAATTTTTTTTAGTCTTCCCATACCTGTTTCATAAAGTATTCCTAAATTATTTTCTAAAAGTCGCCAACAGACATTTATAAAAACATGGACACTAGTGCAGCAGCATTGTATCTGCTGGCCTTTTACTATTAAAAAGAAAAATGATTCTGAGAGCAGCATCTGTCATAGTCAAGTCTTTCTGTGGCATGCTGAATCTCAGACCCTTTAGTGACAAAGAGATTTGTTTAAAATGGCATTTGAAGTGGTGAAGCCATCTGTTACGATATTAAGTATTTTGTGTTAAAAAAACTCTATTTAGCAACATATGTTGATCATAAGCTATAATAAAGCTAGGTCCTAGGACCCTGTGTAGGTTGTGCCTATATCATTACAATGTATTGGTGTTTTTTTCTGTACTCACTAAATAAAAGTATATGTAGAGCCAATTTGTATAGCTTTGGATGCAGTAGGGAATGGGTAGTACCCCTTTCCAATTTATTTCAGGATTGTTTTTGTTGTTTGTGTCCCATTGGGGAGATTTCTCTTAATATATACCAAAGTAAGAGGAAATGCCCCAACCCCACCTTAGACAGTTGTCACCAAAACAGGTTTACCGATTGGAGAAATTCCCCTCCATTTCTGTTCTGGTGGTAACTGTAAAATGTTGGTTTTCTTTTCACTTTCCAAAATTCTAAACAGGGTCAAAGAGAAAAATAAAGACTTTGCAAAAAAAAGATACTTTAAATAATATTCAAGTGTATCCAGCAGGACATTGGGGGTGATTTACTAAAACTGGAAAATTCTAAATCTGGTGCAGCTCTGCATAGAAACTAATCAGCTTCCAGGCTTAACTGAACAAGCTGCAGTTAAAAGCTGATTGCCTACCATGCACAGCTACACTTTGCACAGCTACACTTTGCACTTTCCAGTTAGTAAATCAACCCCATAGTATGCTATGGAGAACATTTTTGTTTTACTAGAGCAACCAGTTTTTTTCCAAACTTAATTCAGAGATAAATAATTATGGACATCACTTGGCTCAATGGACTGGCGTAGACTTGACTCAAAATCCTAAATGCAAACCTTCTGGATTTCTGAATCAGAATTCTGATAAAAATGAATCTAAATCCACAGAGTACCCCAGCTTATTTGCCATAATGTGTATACATTAACAGCATATTTGCATTATGGCAGACCTACCTACTAGTGTGCGCTCCTTCAAGATGGGAGGTCCATGCTCCTCCTTCTTAATTCTGTCTTCAATCTTCTGCTGGTTTTCTTCCAAATCTGGCACCTTCCCTTTTCCTCCATTGGGTAGCCACTGATGATGTAACCTGTGCATGTGTTAGCACGTGTGTTAGTTACATTGTGCCAGCACCCAGCCTCATTTTCTGGCTGCTTACAGATGTTAGGATAGGCTGAGTGTGTACACTGAGTAATATAACAGAAAAAAGCAAAGCTTTCACCGGGATCCCCACATGGAAGCTGAGAAAAACCAGTGCCCTGGCTGATAGTGTCTCCAGCGTCACTCGTGGAACTAAGTATAAAATAGGATACAGTCGGCAACTTAGTAACCTCCAGTTGGGGTTGTATTTATGTAGCTTGAAGGTAAGTACAGCATAAGTATGATTACACATTTTGGCTGTGAGGTCTTAATCATATCATCCTATGTTTAGGTCCTCGTAAGCGTACTAATGCTGTAGACCTCTTAAGCGTACTTATGCTGTACTTACCATCAAGCTAAATAAATATAACCACAACTGGATGTCACTGGGTCACCTGCTGTATCTGATTTTACACATTGAGTGTGTATACTGCACTGCACATGCACTGCAGGCAGTGTGCACAATCAAAAACTGTTGTATCAGATAAGTAACCTGATAGGTAAAACTGTATCTGCTATCATATTTGTTCTTTTTTAGGTTTAGTTCCACTTAAAATGACTAAACTACTTTGTACCCAAGAAAACATACAAAGATCAGCACATATGCAGTAACTCGCAACTACACATACTCTACCTTTCCATTTTATCATGTTACTGCATATGAAATTCTCAGTATGTTTGTACATGTTTGTACTCAGAATGTACAATATTGCTCTGACTTTTAATTAGGATTAAAAGGCCACCTTTATTATTCCAGATTAAGTTGAACTCAGCCATTTCTCCTCCAAATAAAGGGTCATTCTCATATTAGGAAAACTTAAGCTATTAGGAAGAAAAATATAACTTACATAATAGACTTTTCCCCTAAATTTCAAGATTCTGATGTTGCTGAAACTGTTAGGATCGGACTACAAACAATAAATATCTATTGGTAGCTCTTAGGTAAATGCACTGAACATTATTTTTGTATTACATTTCATGGTAAGTTCTACTAAATATTTCATTGTATAATTTTGGAAACAATGATACTATTGGATAACAAAAGTTAGCCATGATACAGTTTAGTCGGTTCATCCGCATCCTGCTGTCTTGGCACTTAGCAGCTAATCACAGTTACATTCTCAGTTGTGTGTACGTCACTGATGTCCTGCGCTTGTTTTGTTTGAACTAACCTTACTGGATGATTCTAGTGTTCTCTGGAGAAACCACATAAAAGAGCAAACAACTCGATTCAGGTTCTTCTGTCTATTTCATCTTATCTGAGAATGACAACTAGAGTACCAATTAAAGTCAATTGTCCCAGTGTTTTTGCAAGGTACTATAAGTTTACAGTAAGCTGGAAAAATGCCATGATACATAGAGGTCTAACAAAGGTTGCTAATGGGGATGGCACAACATGAGTCACTTGCAAAACAAAGCTTAATAACTATCCAGCCATACTCTTTATTTGATTGTGCATCTTCTTAAATGCAGCTGGACTGGAAAAAAAGAAGCTTTTGATTACTGTAATATGTATTTCATTTTTGTTCTTTATGAAAGGTAATTCATCAAATATAATACACAGCTCAAGTGTAATTTAGTTTTTTGTTCCTGTAAAAGCTCATAAAAAATCTGTCTCATGTACAACTATATTATCTACTGTAACATCCAGTACTGTAAATATTACATATTCATACTAAATAAAACAGAAGATTCCTATGTATCAGAAATATTACATATTTTGAATGGAAAATAAGTTTGATTTTTATACTTTAAAGCAGAACTAAAGGCAAAAAAATGTTAAGGCTTATAACCCCTGTCAGTTCTTATTTTGCCATCTGTGTATCACCGGAGAGATTTCTCTTCACTTCCTGTCCCATAGCCAAAACGGGAATAGAACAGAAATCAATCCAAAGTTCAATGATAACAGTAAACATGGCAAATAGAGAGGATGAATCTCCCTAATGGAGGCACAGACAGCAATAAGAACCTGAGAGGTTTTCTAATCTTTTTCCACTATATCCAAAATTTAAAAAGGTTTTGCATAGTCTATTACTATCAAAGGTGCCTCAAAAAAGTACATTTTAGCTACCAATATCACTTTTTTAGTTTTGGAAAATTGGTGAGGAGTTAGAACCCTTTGCAAGTAGAGCCACTTGGAAAATTAATTCCCTCTATTTTTCCTGATCTCTCTCACTATGCCTCAAAGTGAGAGAAAATACCGAATTTGTAGTTATCACCAAGATAGGCATAGAGGGGATATCTGTCAATGGGAACACATGATCTGGGGACATCTATCTATGCAGCTCTCCATAGAAACCAATCAGCTTCTAGGTTTATTTTTGTTAAATGTTAATTGAACAATCTGAAGTTAGAAGCTGATTGGCTACCATGTACAGCCGCACCAGATTTTGCACTCTCCAGTTTTTAGTAAATCAACCCCCCTTGAGTCTAAAGGACAGGTAGGAAAAGGAAATCTCTGGAATGGGACAGATTTCAAACACATTTGACAGGAGTTTAACCATTACCTATTCTGTCTAGAAAGGAAAAATTAGCTTTAGATATATTTTAAGTGCAGGCAAGTGAAACATATGTTATAATGAAACAATTATATTTTATTCGAGGTGTAATATTTTCTTTTGGTGTTTTGTGTGTAAACCTAGTGTACTGTGCAAATTTACACCTTATATCTGTTACTATAATTAAGTATAATTAAGTTTCTGGGTGGTTCATGAAAAATGTTATCTCTATTCTTAAGAACAATTTATGGTGGATGTGTATAAGTTTGAGCTGTGTCATAAAACACACAGAACTGCTATGCATGATGGGACAGCCTCATTGGGTATGTTGCGCCAGAAGTTCAGTGTCACAGGAGACTTGAGGAGTGGTAATACAGAGATAATCTGGTATCAGTTAATGCAGGTTTCAAGTAAATAGGGGATAGCATTAGAAACAAGATTATTGTTTTAAAAAACCCTGCTTGTATGTAGGTTTACAAGACAGAATATAATGCCACTGTCATGTGCAAATCTTACCATTTTAAGGTGAAAGCAAATAAATTTAAATAATTCCCTCAGTAAATATTTTATTTAATTCCTTAATTCTGTGCAGAGTTTCCTTCTACCTATAGTGCCCTTAGGAACAGAATAAATGCTACTTTAAGCACACCATGCAGTAAAATGCAAAGTCCACTTACACTGTTAGGGCCTCCCCCCCTTTAAAATCACTTAATATTTTTAGTTCCAAATTGTACCTATTGGATGTTTACTTACGTTATCCCCTTCTGCACAAGATGCTACTGTATATGTAGACCTTGCATTATACTGCAATGTTCGTTTTACTTAATGGCTGTGTAATGATGGTAAAATACTGGATCCATTAAAAATATGTTTACTTTTACATAGAGTAGTCTAGCCCACCCTGACTTAACCTCCTCATTATATACAGGCCATTAGATGATAAAGTCTGGACAGAGCCACAGCACAGTACTTTGCTTTCCAGTTTTCCTGCTTATGCATCAGCATCTCTCATAGTAATGAATGGTTTGTGTCTAAAAATTCTGTTGACCCTCTTGATATGGCCTTTTTGTAAAATACCAATAAGTGTGGGTGATAGTTGGGGAGCAAAGCAAGCTGAAGGATATAAACATTTCAATTAACGATTCTATGAAGGCCTGTACAGTTAGCACTCTGCACACTCAGTTGTTGAACTTAGTGGGTATTTACAGCATGTACCCCTGCCTACCCTCTCTGCCACGCAACAGGATCTACTGGAGCCACCCCTCACTATAGAAGAGCTTCAGAGGGCAGTTAGCTCCCTCCTCTCCTCCAAGGCGCCTAATTATGACAGTATACCCATGGAGGTGTATGCTTGGTTTGAGGAACAACTTTTACCCCAACTGCTAGAGGTATTTAATAAGGCCCGCACTGCCCAGTGCCTTCCTCAATCTATGTCCAGGGCTCAAATCATCCTACTGCTAAAACGTGGTAGAGACCCTCTGGATCTGCGTTCCTATAGACCCATTTACCTATTTCAGTCTGACATAAAAATATTAGCAAAAGTCTTAGCCCTACAGTTAAATAAGGTTATATTCTCTATAATTCATTTGGATCTGGTGGGTTTTTTGCCACATAAATCTACAGCCATTAATCTTCGCTGGTTGTACAAAGCCTTTGATAACAGCAATTGGCAGTACCTTTGGGCAGTGATGGACAAGTTTAGGTTTAGGGAAGTGTTTACTTCCTGGGTTTGTTTGCTGTATAGTCACCCTCAGGCTACCATATGAGTAGCGGGCTTAGTCCCTACTCCTTTCAAGTTAGCTAGTGAGACTAGGCAGGGTTGTCCCCTGTCGCCTCTCCTCTTTGGCCTAGCCATAGAGCCACTAGCTGCTATCATATGCTCCCACCCTAAAATTACTAGCTTTCACTATAGACATCATGAAAAGATTATGCTGTATGCTGATGACATGTTGTTATTACTAGGTGACATGTTCTTATCTTTAAAAGTAGCTATGGATACCATAACTCACTTTGGGACTTTTCCAGGGTTGATGATCAACTGGACAAAATCAGCCTTGATGTCGTTGGATGAGGATAGGAGTCAACCTGTGGCCCTGTCCTGCCCTATACCTTTGACTACCCAGTTTAAATATCTAGGGGTTACCATCTCCCCAGTTATTCCTGACTTTTGCTCTCTTAATATACACCCCCTCCTTACTAGATTCCGAGATAAAATCAGGATTTGGACAAAACTGAAACTATCTGTTGTCAATAGATTAAATTTAATAAAGATGATTCTTATGCCCCAACTTTTGTATTTCCTCCACAATTCTCTGGTTGTAATCACTCTTTCAGTTTTTTGTCTCATAAACTCTCTCCCTGAACTAGAATGAATGCCGTGCTAGGATCCATTTGGAGCAGCTCCAGCGTCCTAAAGCTGATGGAGGGCTTGCTCTTCCCAATCCCCAGCTTTACTACTTAGTGGCACAGTCCCAAAACCTGGTAGCCTGTATGACACCTATCACAGACACGACCCGGTGGCTATAAACTCTCCTGCTCAAATTGCCCTAATACACACTCAGAATACATCCATTCCTGAGGCGCTTGAATCTCAAGCGTTTAGTAAGGCCAATAGACTTTTCCCTACATACAACTTAATGCAAAAGATTTGGAATAAAACTAGGTACCTACAGGGCATTCAAGGTTTCGCTACGTATAGTGTGATTTAGCACAACGCCTCATATGCTGAGTTGGTTAAATTGCAAAAGGGCCCATGCTGGAAGAGTTATGGAATTACTCATCTCTTCAAAATCTTTAAGGATGGTTCTTTGCTACCCTTCTCTGATTTATAAAGGACATTTGCTCTGCCTGCCTCTAGGGATTATTGCTATTTACAATTACAACATGCCATCAAAGCCCAGGGGACTCCCTGAAACTGGCACTGGAATACTCTATGCTTCTGACTAGGTTTCTTAGGCAATATCCAATGAGGGCCCTGTCACAGTGGGAGAAGGATTTAGGCCCGATTCCTGGCAGTCATTGGGAGGAAGCATTTGAAGCAGTTACCTCCTATATGCTCAATGTGGTGCAAAAACTTTCCCAATTATATATTTTGTATTGGAAGGGGGTTACTGACATTATCAGCTCAGTATTTCTGTCTTCCGTGCCTTTAGATCCCAAATGTTGCCTGCTTCATAATTTGGGTGATGATATTTCATGTGATTTCACCCAGGAAGCTATTTCCAGAGCTCTTTTTGTGGCTCATAAGTTAATTCTAACCCACTAGAAGTCGTCCTCACCCCCTTCTATACAGTCATGGATACAGGCTATAGGAGACTCTTTAAGATTGGAGAAATTCATTTGCCAACATAGAGGATGCCTGACTAAATTTAACAAGCTTTTGGACCCATGGCTAGATACCCCTGGACTTGCCCTCCTGGAGCTGGTTCAGATGTGACTGCTGCGAGGCCCTCTGGGATGATATATACCTGACCTCTAGTTATTCTTTCATAGTGAATCCCTTGTTTAGTTCTCCATGTTTGATGGCCTTTGTACTGTTATTATCTTTGAGTCCTTGGCTTCGAAGAGGCCTAGGAGCTGTATCAGTAACTATTTTCTGTTTCTTTTTTTGCATGTCTTATTATTGTACAATTTGTCTGCTGTACCTTTCTTTCAATAAATGTTTTAAAAAAAGAAAAAAAAACACTTCAATGGCTTGAGATAAGGGTTTGTTTGCATTTGGGATATGCAACGGATAAAGCCTATTTGTGGTAAAAATGGCAAGAGTTAATGGACTTTGGTGCTTTTATTGAAATTTAACTTATCTTTAACGTGTATGTCAGGGCAAAATTGAATACATTCTCCATTCTAACAGTTTTTTTCTTTAAAAACGCTGCAAGTACAGACACATACACATTGATTTTGCCAGAAATTCAGTGAATTGAAAACTTTCAGTTTAAGCGGACAGATCAGTGTTATCAGCCCTTTCCCTTTTCACTACAGAACACTCTACCCTTATGTTATAGAGATGAGGAGATGTTCAGTAGTCTAGCAAACAGAACTGAGCAGGGCTCACAACACTGCTTGGGATTATAATGCAGCAGGGATATTGCAATAAAAATGCAAAACTTTTTTAAAAATGCAAACTGCTGCATGCTGTGTAAATCACTAAATACAGAAATAGTCATTAGCAGCTGATGCTATTTCACTTTGTCCAATACTTCAAGCAAGTAAACATTTCAGAAAAACAGTTAATTTATGCAATGCCTGCGGAAAAGAATTCATTGTAAATTAGTCTAATACAAATTCATTTGTTTATTGTGTCATAGTGGATGCTCTCATGATAGACTCACCTGGTCTGTTTGTTGAGTTGTGCAGCAGATGGTTAGGAACAATAGCATACCTCTTTTTTTTAATGTACAATGCAGATGTTCTCAAAGCTCTTTGATGATGAAGAAAATCACTCTAATAATGGTAACTAATGTAATTCAGGCATTTTGCATTCCTTTATGACCTAGTACAGCTGACTTCAGTTTAAGTATCTGAAACTAGTTGTCTGAAAATCTATGGAAAGCATCTGTAATGTCTAGCCTGGCCACTTACTTATTCCACACATTACACCTAAACAGCTATTAATAAACATAAACCTACAGCTATAAATCATAGCTCTTTCTGCTGAAATCAGCCTAACACAAGATGATTTCTGCCTGGCTGCTATGGGTTATTGCACTTTAAGGGTAAGTGAAAGCAAAAAGCTAAATATATTGTTGAAATAGATATGTGCAATCTGCCTCTCCGCTAAAAAATGTAATCCTGTTTGTGATGATTCCACTCTCAGATCCCATTCTGTGCAGAGGTTTTCCTACTCTGGCACACAATCTAAAGACCAACAGACTGAGAATGATTGTCACTGGAGTAGGTTAACTGAGCATATAACCCTTTAAACATTCATACTCGGTAGCTACCACTAAGTATTTTAAGGGAAACACACATCATTCATGTAATCTGTCTTTGCAACTTGACCCTTAAGAAATGTCTGAAATGCTTACACATTTTTAAATAGCATTTTAAGAAAAGTAAACAGAAGCAGAAAAAGAAAGCCTCTACAGAAATAATATTACATAACAGACAATAGGCAACAGTAAAATATACAAAAGTACTTAGCTACGTTCGCTTGGTCTTTGTTTACATGCAGAGTATAATTTGCTTGCGGAGTAAATCCAATCTGATGTATCAGAGTCACTGGCTCTCAGAAACATGGCTGTCTTAGTATTCTTAGTAGTTTCAATATTAAACAAGAGCTGCAGCTGCCAATTGCAGATACTTTTTTATGGTCATTTTATGGTCTTTGGAGAGGGCATTTATCTAACACAACCAATCAAGGGTCTGAGTGTTGTGCTGATGGGTGTTGAAGTGTTTTATTATGCTCCAGTAGGCGCACCCTTACAACCAACTATTTGAAATACATCAATATTTCAATTTGCTAAGTTTCCTCAAGTTGAGATGCATGAAAGTGCAGTTTGATGTCAAATTAAACCAGACTTACAGATGTGTATTTCTTCAATAGATGGATTACAACATTTTCATGACAGTCAATTATGACTGAGCTCATTAGGAGACTTTTGCAAAATGTGCTAGAGTAGGCTTTATGACACACCTGCATTTCCTCTAACGTTCTCTGCTTTGTGTCAAATTGTTTTATCCTGGCTGGGTTTTGTCACCTTTTTTGGCTGCCCACCACATCTATAATATTTACATATGGCCATTTTTTTACTGGTTTGAGAGATTTGGAAAACTAGCATGGAACTGTTCAGTACAGCTTTCCCATTCTCTCCACACAGCTTAAAGGCCATCAGACCTCTATATCATAACATTATTAAGCAAGTTTTCTTTTCTAAAGACCCCTGGTAGATGCTATACAATGCCCTGATCTTATACTTTTGTTTGCTGCTGTCAAGACTGCAATTGACCAGTGAAAACATGAGAGCTAAATGATGAGGTCATCTCTGTTCTCTCATCCAATCAGCAAGATTTGATTGCTGTCAAAGCAATATACTTTTCTTCACTGCTGTCAAAGAAATACAGCTTGGTCAAGACTATGATTGGCTAGTGAAAGAACAGGAGTCAACTTATGAGGTCATCTCTGTTCTGTCATCTAATTAGCAAGTTCAATTTGTTAAATTTACAGCACTGGGCAATATCAGTACTGCCTGAGTGGCTTACAATTTTTTCCCATGTTTCCAGTGTAAAAGCAGATGTTAAGAGGAGTACAGGAGCATAGTCTAAGACTGATAGATCCGTTTTTGACCAGGGGACCTTTGCTGTCTAGGCTAAATTAAGCAGCATCAGCATGCATTGGTTAACTTTCCAATAACAGACTGATTTGCCTGTGTAAATATATGAGAACAGTGAGTAACCACAAACTCTCATACGTACAGCACTAAAAAATATAAAATGACTAGTTCCACAGTGTAATTAGTGTAACACTAGGCTAACACTATCAACCAAGTTGGTAGGAGATCACTCTAAACCTTTCCTAGCTAGTGCAAGCCAGAGGAGCAGAGTTGCTGGTGGCTAGCAGTTCTCTCTTGCTCCTGTGTATTGCTGGCTTATCCACACTGCGCTTCTGAGATTACTGAGAGATATGCCTGCCTGATTTTCATTTTGGTGAGTATGTTTTTAATAATTTAATAACATTTAGTTAATTGTTTTACACCATGGGGTTGATTTACTAAGTCTGGAAAGTGCAAAATCTGGTGCAGTTCCACATAGCAATGAACCAGCTTCCATTTATTGTCAAAGCTGAATTGAACAAGTTGAATTTAGAAGCTGATTGGCTACCAAGCAGAGCTGCACCAGATTTTGCACTCCCCAGTTTTAGTAATTCAACTCCATTAGGTCCTTATATATTGTTTAATTTTTCCATAGCACAGTAGAGTGTAGTTTTCACTGGTTTGAGTGCCTAAATATTTTTATATACTTTTAGGACATATATGGGGTAGATAGTCTGATAGAGTATGGTGCACCTGTGCAGAGTTCTACCAGATTTGGCACTCTCCACTTTTAGTAAATAACCCCCATATGCTGTGTGAGTTCTTTCAATCCATCCATATGGGTTATGCAAGCCGGCCTAGGGAAAGAGTAGCGGAGCATTATTACCTTAGATTCCAGAGGAGATCACGTCTAATTGAAGATTCACAAGGTATTGTTTTGGATTGAAGATTAGTACTTTTCTCAGATTTACTTTTCATTAAATAATTGCACTGAACTTTTTATAGGATGTACATACATGGACACAGTATTCAGTTTTTTGGCCTCTTGCGCACTGCAGCTTCAAAAAGCTCAGTAGAGCGTTTTTTTTACTGATCTAAAATGCAGCCCATTGTTTACAAGATTTGTTTGCTGATATTTATTTGACGTTATAATATTGTAACATTGTTTTTTTTTATTTGTGAAAGGCAGTGTTATAATGATTAAGCTGTGGAACTAGTAATTTTATATTTTATAACACTGTATCTATGAGAGTTTGTGGTTATTCATTGTTCTAATTACACGTTTTGGGGGCTATTGCAGTACAGCTGCGGGGGGTATTTAGCACTTCTTAGTACACATTGGTGTACTTCTTAGTACACCTGGTGCAGCTCTCCATAGAAACTAATCAGCTTCCAGGTTTTTTTGCTTGAGGTGATTGTAGCCGTATTAGTGCATTTGCAATGTTCTGCTGAAACTTTGTGATTTGTATAGTACTGCTTGGACTTTGAAGCAGGAGACATACCCTGAAAGCTTGTCCTCAAAATTGTATGTTAGTGCACATAAAAAAAAGTATCACGGACAGTACTCAAAGGTTTTTTTTGTCAAGTCTTAATTGAACAACCTAAAGTTAGAAGCTGATTGGCTACCATGCACAGCTGCACCAGATTTTGCTCTCTCCAGTTTTAGTAAACCAACCCCATTGAGTCTTTTATTGTTTAATTTTCCCATAGCACAGTAGAGTGTAGTTTTGACTGGTTTGAGTGCCTAAATATGTTTTATATACTTTTAGGACATACTGTATATGGGGTGGATTTACTAAAGCTGCTGCAGCGTCTGGTGCACCTGTGCAGAGCTGCACCAGGTTTTGCACTCTCCTCTTTTAGTAAATAACCCCCATATGGCTTTTTTGGTAAACTGTTTTAATAATAGCCCTGTCTTTTTATCATAGGCTACCAAATACACAACATTGTGTATTTTTTATATTTTTCAAATAATTTGTGTAAATTTCTGACATGAAATCCAAACAAAGCACATATTTCTATAGTGTCTACTTCCATCTCTCTCCTAGTACTAAGTGTAATTTCTCTCTGCTATCTTGTTCCAATGTTATTAGCATGAGTAACTTTTGACAAGTTTTCTTGACACCATGAACTAAAAAGGTGATGGGAAGGATCTCTAGCATACAGCTTATGATTGACAGCCTCAGCTTTGTTCCAGTGTTCTGTGTGAAGGGAGGGTGTCCCTTCCCTTCAATCAGTTCTCAGAGCTCTTGTACAGTGTGTACCTGCAGCTCCCTTTCCCTGCTTTGTGAGTCTATGAAAAATCTTTTCCAACTTTGCGTTTTACTAGGATGTACAGGTCAAATTGCTTCAAATAAACAGGTACAACTTATGTTGGAGGATTTTTTTCATCTCTGTGTATCACCTGAGGCTAGTCACTTCATTGGGTATAGGTAAGAGTTTACAACACTTTAATTTATTTTAAATTCAATAATCGTATCTGACAATTACAGTATTAAATATACGGCAAGGCAGTTACCTCTGTAGCCTGAATGTGACAGTGTTGTTTTGTGAAAGAACACTTTAGCCTGTATGTGTTTACCATAGTTTAGCTGATTTGTTGATCATATGCTAATGAGAGTGGTTACTGATCATCAGTGGGGACAAAAACTGTTAGTAACAGCCAAAAATGAGCAGCCAAAACAGCCATGCAAAGTGTCAGCTAGTTGCTCTCAATGGGAGCAGGTTTTTATTTATCTCCAAATGTGCAGTGTGCTTGACAATGTTATTATCCAGATTGCAGGGGCTAAGGTACTATTTAAAAATACATTAAGTATTTAAATGAATTCATTCCTGGATTAAATGTAGGTATTTTATAACCCTGTACAATTAAGAATTAAATCTCTATTAAATAATACCATAAGTATTATTTTATCACAGTTATCTCTTCAGAGGAAAAATGTAAATCTGAATGTGAAAGGCTTATACATTAACATACTTATATAAAAGGTTGAAACTTGTTTTAAAGAATAAGCAGTTGACAAATGAAACATTTACTGAAATAAAAGTATGGAGAATGTTACTAACACTTGGATTTTTGGTAAATTGTGGTTAATAAAGGTATTGGCCAAACAACGGCAAAAGAGACTTCTGACCATGGAAAATCATCAGTAAGTGTGGATTCACACATGAGCGGTGTGAATTGAAGCTCTGTTGTTGACAAAGTAATTGTTCAGTGGTTCAGATCAGGTTTAGCTCAGGATCAGGTCAAGTTTAGATCAGGTCAGGATTTTATCCTGTTCACAACTGATGATATGTGTGATTCAGAAGTGTTCCTATAGAAGTCAATGAGCCTGATTTCGTACCAGACTACACTGCTTAGAAAACTGACAGGAATCTTTTTCAATTTGCACTGAATCTGCACTCCAGTTGCACTGCATATATGTGAACAGGCACAACAGAAACCAATGCTATTTCACATGTCATGTGAATTGGATGCAGTTAAAAACGCATCTAATTCGCATATATGTGAACTGGCTCTAAAGCAATTAATTCTCTCTTTTTTTGTCCATATGTGTACTTGCATCAGTCCAATGTCTTTCTGTGCTATATAAAAGTGATCATGGTAAAGTTATTAGCTCTTGTAGTGTTTTATAAGTGATGTGTTGCATTAAAAGATTCAAATAAATAAAAATAAAATAAATAAAACGCAGACCTGGTGGATTGGCCCTTTTAAAATTCTAGAGCTATTATATATATATATATATATATATATATATATATATATATATATATATATGGAAACAGCTTCATTAGCAAGCAAGGTACTGTATATATAGTAGATGAATATTAAAAATACATTTTCAGACAACATTTCTATATCTACTCATGTCCTAAAGTTATCAAGATGACCCGTAATCTAGAGTTCTGTTTCAGTTTACCCTCATTTACTCTTGTTGTTTCATAAAGATATTTTCAAATTAACCTTTGTTGACTTTTTTTGTACCTACCTCCTGTTTCTGATGCAGACATGTGGAAATTAGTTCTGACATGTTTTTTTTCTTCTGAGTTGGAATTAAATCATTGCTGAAGAAAACATAAAATTACCGGAGAAACATTGATAGCTTCCATCCAGTGCCAGACACTGAGAATAAAAGTTGCCTTACCCAGTTGTATATAAAATGATGATAGCAATAAAGATAGCAACATATGTTATGTAAATGAGCATGTATGTACAGTATGTCACTTCTACAATAATATGTGAAAAAGCCTGTGTTTTGTTTTTTACAGAACCAGAGTTACAATGTTTAATACTGTAAACATCCCAAAAACCTTGAACTATAACGGCAGCAAATGAACAGACTGTTCAAAATGATGCTATTGGCAAAATGAGTGTCTTGTTTGTGCATATGAGGATGGTTGTGCTCAGAGTTTGTGTGGCATATTTACAGGTTGACAGTCATTCCACTTGACCACGTAAACAAACTCAATTTCAAAAATTGTTAACGCAACAGATCAAGATAAAGACTTAGAAGCAATTTACTTTCCTTGTTAACTGCAGCACTATAATTAGTTTTTTGTATAGGAAATATGCCTAGGCCCTCAGCAGGAGTTCTGAACATTTTGAAACATTCCGGTAACCAAGCTAAAAACACTTTCTCTCTAGTGACAAGATGTTTAAGCCTATCCAGAATGCCAGAAGAGTTTCACTCTTAAAATTAAAAAAAAAAAAGATGTAATTCAATTATTTGGCACTGGCAAATTCTGCAGTTTCTTACAGAGTACACAGAACTATTTAGTCTTATAAAACTTCATAAAAGTCAGCCTCTGCCTCTGAAGACTTTTGTAGTCCTGATTCTCCAGCATAACCCTCCCTTATCAGATACAAAATATATCAGATATAAAAATTAGATAGCATTCAAGAAAATCCTTTTCCAGAGCCTCAGCCTTCAAGGTTTTAGTTTAGGAGTAAAGATTTTTTTTTTATCTTATGGAGCTGGTCATGTGGAGGGTCTGATAAAACTTCCAGTATGTTTTGGCTTGTATTGTAAAAGAAAACTAGATTATCAGGAGGAAACTCCTGCAAAACAAGTCAAACATATACATTTTATGTGTTTATATATCTAGTGTATCCCATGAAAGCAACTTGTCATTTATGGTTCTGAAAACACCTACATAGACACACTAAAACTAAAGCCATTATATTCGTGCACATACCTGGGAATTTCCTCTAATTTATTTACTACTAATTTATTTTATTTGCAATGCCTCAATTTAGCTCCGGTTTCTGGGTCAATACTGGAATGGTTACATCTCCAGAATTTCTAGATGTAAACAAAGCACAACATGTGAGATGTCATTTTTCAGTCAACATTCCCATGCATTGTCAAAGAGTGCCTGTAATGGAACCGGAACCCAGTCCACACTTGGGTATTTTCCGTTATACTGAAGCTTCCCTGTCCGAACACAAATCCATGGACCACACCCGCTGATCATGCAGGAAATAAGACAGCACCAGACTCTCTTAAGACAGGAAGTCAACGCTTTTATTTTTACACAAAACACACAGGGCGGGGAAACGCAACCAGGAACAGGAAACACATCATCAGCCCGCCCCATCAGTGGGAAGGGCTACAGGAAACACATCATCAGCCTGCCCCATCAGTGGGAAGGGCTACAGGAAACACCCCCCCACCCAACCAAGTCACAGAACAATGGGATGCAGCACATGGCAAAGGACAATAGACAGCCGTGTGGCAGGGAACAAAAGACAACACACCAATACACAATAGACATTCACATCCACACCCTGTACCCCTTAACAGGCACAGGGTAGTTAAACATAAGAATTTGGGAAGATGATACAGGGGTCCCCCCACCCCCAAAAGTCACTCCCATAACAGTGCCTCTCTGCTCTCAAGGCACTGCATGTATTCTACACTTCCAAGTTTGTAGTATACTTGCTTCCCTGTCAGTCACTGTGGTTCCTCCAGCTGACTTGTTTTTCATTACAGGACATCTGAGGCAGGAGCCACAACAAGTAATACAAGTATTTGACTCATCCAACCTGTTCAGTAATGTAAGCCTAGCCATGCCAGTGTGTCTTTAGGTCTTGATCTAGCTTTGATTAAAGGATAAGTTCACTTTTTGGACAAAAAATAATAAATGCAAATTTTTTTGCAGGTAAAAAAAATGTGCATTTACTATTTTTGTCCAAAGGAGCCTTGAAAGCATTGCGCCAGCGATCAGTAGATCACTGATGACATGCAGGTCTCCTGCAGACTTGTTAGAATAACTGCTAGCCATACTGGATGTATGAGCAAGCAGATATACTGACAGGAAGCTTGAATGAACTACCACGGCACCTTGGTAATTGAAAACTACAAGCCCACAGCCACTATGGCTATTGGGACTTGTGGTTCACTCATTCACGGAAGTCCGGGAATTAATGATGTGGCCGTGTGGGCGGAGCCCTGCATGTTCGCGCTGTTTTCAAATCTAACAGATAGTATGGGGAAACTTCTCCCCGTATTATCTGTCAGAGGGATGGGGCCAGAGGGCGCGGTTGAAGCTATTATTATTATTATTATTATTATTATACAGTATTTATAAAGCGCCAATAGTTCGCTCAGCGCTGTACATTACAAAGGGAGACAGAACATGTGACAGAACAATACCAATACAATGCAAAACATGAGGGGATCGAGGGCCCTGCTCTTTCGAGCTTACAATCTAGGAGGGAGGGGGTGGTGGCACAGGAGGAGATAGCTGTGGGGGATGGAGTGGTTGGAAGAGTGGAGGAGGTCGGCAAGTTAGCAGGGGGTGGGGTAGGCTTCCCTGAAGAGATGGGTTTTCAGGGTGCGCCTAAAGGAGAGGAGAGTAGGTGATAATCTGATGGGTTGGGGCAGGGAGTTCCAGAGGATGGGTGACACCCTGGAGAAGTCCTGGAGGCGGGCATGGGAGGAGGAGACCAGGGAACTAGAGAGAAGGAGGTCTTGTGAGGAGCGGAGTGTGCGTGTTGGGCGGTACTTGGATATTAGGTCAGAGATGTAGTACGGGGCAGTATGGTGGACAGCTTTGTACGTCAGCGTTAGGATTTTGAATTTGATCCGTTGCGCAATCGGAAGCCAGTGGAGGGATTGGCAGAGGGGGGTGGCGGAGACAGAGCGGTTGGAAAGGTGAATGAGTCTGGCAGCCGTGTTCAGGATGGACTGAAGAGGGGATAGCCAGCGGCGAGGCAGGCCAGTGAGGAGGGAGTTGCAGTAGTCGAGTCGTGATATGATGAGGGAGTGGATGAGCTGTTTAGTGGTTTCTGGGGTTAGGAACGTGCGGATTTTGGCGATGTTGCGGAGGTGGAGTCTGCACGAGTTTGTTAAAGATTGGACTTGGGGCTGGAAGGATAGGTTGGAGTCCAGAATGACACCCAGTACTCTGGCCTGCGGGGCGGGTTTGATGGTAGCGTTGTTGGATGTGATGGAGAAATCAATGGGGGGTGGTGTCCGGGCTGGGGGGAAGACAAGAAACTCGGTTTTGGAGAGGTTTAGCTATGGGAACATGTTACATGTTCCACCCTAAAAACAGGTGGAACATGCAACATGTTCCCAAAGATGAATTTATCTTTTAAGTGTAAATTAAAGACTGCTCACTGTGTTTCTTACATCTGATGCATTTTACAAATAATTTTGCAAAGCTTTAAAATCCATTGTAAAAACATGCTGTAGGAATCAACCTAAAAAACTGTGCTTTGTGAATAGTTCATATCTAGCCTGGTCCAAACCATTTGGAGCTGAAAGACAAGCAAAAGAAGGTCTACTCCTCAGATTGAATGCCTCCAGTAGAATGTTCTATTGAAGTTACATTCTGTGAAGTTTTGTGTGTAGAAAAATTCATTGAGGTGTTTCCTTGTGCTTCATCCAATATTCAGCAAAACAATAAAATCTGTTTGCTGTTTGCCAAACTGGAAAAAAAGCAACATTCTCTGATCTCACCAGAATACCTCTGCATTTCTATATTTCTATTATTGAATGGAGGTTACATTTTGAATCACCACATGAGAAAGCTCTTGATTATGGCCTGAACTACAGGGCAGTGTCCACACTACAAGCACTTGAACCCTTAACCCTGGGGCAAAATAAAGGAAAATACTACCTGATTTTTTTTACCTTAATATTCTATCTTCAAAAATGGATCTATTATTTTATCTACCATATTTTCAGCTACAATTTCTCCATCTTCACCATGAAGGACATATCATTGGAATGCTCACTCATTTAATGATAAATAAATATAATAAACACCTGATTTTTTTTTAGAAGCAATGTGCAGTGTAATCACTCACAGAAATAGGTTAAAATTCAATTTAAAATAGAAGATAGGGTAAACTATCACCCAGGATGTTTTGTAGTCTGTGTCCCCAGTAGGGAGATTTTGCCTATTTTATGTTTGTTCTACTATTTGGGACACACAGATAAGGTTGCCAACTGGTCGGTATTCTATCAACTTGGGTGACATATTTGGAACTTAGTAGTAACAGGAAACAGTAACAAGGCTGGTATTTCTGCTATAAAAGGTAGCAAAATGTTTGTCTGCTCAGTGGCTTGTGCTTTTCCCCCTAGTGCTAGCTGCAAGACCTAGCACTAGAGACTACCGTGCCCTAATGCCATTGCACAGAGTGATATTCTACCAACCTTAATTCAGCAATCATACTGACACTGCCAGAAACCTGAAGACAATAACAGATGTAAGGAGTAAGGATGGCCAAACAAGAGAACCTGCAGGGAGAATGGGAGGGACTGAAGGGACTCACAAATGTCAGATCCTCTTTACTGAGTGCTTAGAGGTAATTTGGGGAAAAGGTAGATACTGAATCTTTCATTGTAACACTGAAATATTGTTCAGTGTATGAACATAAAAGGTATGTTTCAGTATGAATTTTAACTATTGGAAGAACATTTTGAATTACATGGTGCATTTAGATGTTGCAGTTAGGTGGACATCCTTTTCTTTGTGTTTGATCTTTTTCTACAAGTCAAAGTTATTGCTTACAGTACATAAAGCTGGCCGACACTGCTTTCACTTATAATTACAGTATACACTCATCAGCCATTTTATTGGGCACACCTGTTCAATTGCTTAGTTACACAAATTGCTAATCAACCAATCACATGGCAGCAACTCAATGCATTTAGGCATCAAGATGTTGTGAAGACAACTTTCTGAAGGTCAAACCAAGCATCAGAAAGGGGAAGAAAAGGGATTTAAGTGACATGGAATGTAGCATGGTTGTTGGTGCCAGACGGGCTGGTCTTACTATTTTAAAAAACTGCTGATCTACTGGGATTTTCACACAACCATATCTAGGGTTTACAGAGAATGGTCCAAAAAAGAGAAAATATTCAGTGAATGGCTGTTGTGTGGACAAAAATGCCTGGTTGATGTCAGAGGTCAGAAGAGAATGGGCAGACTGGTTGCTGCGACATTCAGATGATAGGGTCAGAATTTGGCGTAAATAACATGAAAGAATGGATCCATCCTGCATTGTATCAATGGTTCAGGCTGGTGGTGTAATGGTTTTGGGGATATTTTCTTAGCACTTGCAAGGAGTATTTAATAAAGTGGCCGGTGAGTGTATATGGTATATGGTAAAGTAAATTATATTTACCTATTAATATCAGTGTGCTATTTTACACTTTTGAATCTCCCATCTCCCATTTTAAAGTGTATGACAACCATTGAAAAATATGTCCACAAAAACATGTCACAGGTATTTTATGGGAATAGTTCTAGTTTCAATCATCATCAGCTTATTCTTTCTGTGTAGGCAATCGTTACAAAAATGGTCTTTCATTAGGTGCAATAAAGTATCTCTGTTTAAAAAAAGACTTATTACTAAAAGATGCTTGTGAAAGTTTGGCAAAATATGACTCGACATCTGCTTTATACAAATCGATGTAGCCTTCAAATAAGGGTCTGGAGAGAGTGTTACAGCTGATGGAAACCTGCTGCCAAAGCTGTGCGTGTTGGTGTACTTTATTAATCTTGTCAGCCGCCATTACCTTTTTATCTGGATCCTGTTAACTTGGAGTTTGTATTTAACTTATGGAAAGATCTCCTTTTCTTGTTTTCTTTTTCCAGATATGAAAAAGGCTTTTGGCACAAGTCTTCAAAGGCTTCGAAGTCAGTAGCATCATGGAAAATTGGCTTGTATGAAAGCACGCGTGGTGCCGTAAATACTTGTTTAGATTATTCTAACAGTCTCTCATTCCACAATTTGTCTTTTGCTCTTATCGTTTAACAACTGACGTTAATAGC
This sequence comes from Staurois parvus, assembly GCF_062004578.1. Classification (NCBI taxonomy): domain Eukaryota; kingdom Metazoa; phylum Chordata; class Amphibia; order Anura; family Ranidae; genus Staurois; species Staurois parvus. The sequence continues at coordinate 8,764,238 of NW_028318060.1, forward strand.
AATTCCACTTTTTATTTCAGTTTAAACAGTTCACAATTACTGTAATTTCTAAAGATGGGAGGATAATCAAAATCTGCTGGTAATTCAACTGATCTGCTTCTGCAATTCAGTCAGCCAGAAAACAATCTGTTGATCCAATGATATGTAAGACCTTCTGCGCTTAAATGGATAACCTACATAAAGTTGCTATCACCTAACCTGACTTCAATAGGTAAATAGCATTCATGTAATAAATGGTGAAGCGCTACCAATAAAAAATGTAGATATAACGGAGAATGGCAACACTTATAAAAAACATAAAATGATAATAGTCACATCACGTATTAGAAACAATACAGTATTTCACTCAGTGTTCTGATCCGATTGGATCTAATCAGGTGCAACTAGGGTGAAGTAAACAGGTATGGACCTGTAACAAAGAAAAGTGGACCCTTTTTCCTAACGGAAAAAATCAACCTCCCCCTGTCCACAAAGGGGACTTGAAGTAATTAATGAGTGACCCCTCAGGAGGGGTATAAAGCACAAGTCAAAGTGACCAGTGTCAGTAGTGAATGAATAAAAGTCCAACACTCATGTATGCACATAAATGAATCAATAATAATGTCCAAAATCATATAGCTGTTAACTGCAAGCTCACACACTGGTGCATGTGATAGGTGGTCTTCACTCAGGTGACAAGAATCCTACAAATGGCAGAAATGCCCCCTCACCTCCAAGCATTGACCACAAGGGCCAACTCGCCTTATGAATCACACCACGATCCCAGGAAGTGGAACTTGTCCTGGTAGAGATGTTGCTTAAGCTCCTTCCCAATACCACTCACAGGTCACATTCCCATCAGGGCCATGTTGTTAAAACACAAGCAAAGACATCCTCCATAGTGCAATAACGTTTATTCAAATGATCAAGCAATGAAAAGTAGATAAGCCCACTAACATTTAGTTCCTTTTCAAATTGCTTTTACACCACATAATAAGGGTGTACTGCATGGGACTGTAAGATTTTCCAATATGGCGTCCAACCAGAAGTGCGTCACCGGAAGTTGCGTACCATTGGTCACTGACTTGTGCTTTATACCCCTCCTTAGGGGTCACTCATTAATTACTTCAAGTCCCCTTTGTGGACAGGGGGAGGTTGATTTTTTCCGTTAGGAAAAAGGGTCCACTTTTCTTTGTTACAGGTCCATACCTGTTTACATCACCCTAGTTGCACCTGATTAGATCCAATCAGATCAGAACACTGAGTGGAGTACTGTATTGTTTCTAAGATGTGATGTGACTATTATCATTTTATGTTTTTTATAAGTGTTGCCATTCTCCGTTATATTTACATTTTTTATTGGTAGCGCTTCACCATTTATTAAAAAATCTGTTGATCCAGCTTCCTCAAATGATATCCATTGTACACACTAAATATAAGGGCTGGTTTCCTCCCAATGCAATGCAAGCACAAGCTAAACTGATGCCAGCCATAAACCCTATTGCACTGTGCAGTTGCTTTAGGACATGGTACTAAAAAGATGTGGCTTTCTTAAAACTCTACTCCTATGCCACAGAAGGAGAAACAGATATCATGATGATGGTGGTAATGTGCAATTTATATGCTTCCATAGGAACAGATAGTTTGCCACTACGGCCCCCTGTGCCTAGTCAATGTAGTAAGCCTGATGATCTTTCAATAAGACTAGTTTGTCTTGTAGGTAAGGTTCCTGTATTTGCATTGTTTCTGAAGCTCAGTAGGACCTTTAAGTTCTGATTTTTCAATAAATTCCAGGAACAACAATCAAGTTGATATTCACTCACCGGCCACTTTATTAGGTACACCTGTTCAATTGCTTGGTAACACAAATTGCTAATCACATGGCAGCAACTCAGTGCATTTAGACATGGGGATGTGGTGAAGATGACTTTTTGAAGTTCAAACAGAGCATCAGAATGGGAAAGAAAGGGGATTTAAGTGACTTTGAACATGGCATGGTTGTTGGTGCCAGATGGGCTGGTCTGAGTATTTAAAAAGCTGCTGATCTACTGGGATTTTCACGTACAACCATCTCTAGGGTTTACAGAAAATGTTCTGAAAAAAAGAAAATATCCAGTGAGCGGCAGTTGTGTGGACAAAAATGCCTTGTTGATGTCAGAGGAGAATGGGCAGACTGGTTGGTGCAACATTCAGATGGTAAGGTCAGAATTTGGCATAAACAACATGAAAACATGGATCCATTCTGCTTTGTATTAGTGGTTGAAGCTGGTGGTGATAGTGTAATGGTGTGGGGGATATTTTCTTGGCACTTGCAAAGTGTACCTAACAAAGTGGCTGGTGAGTGTATATACCTATCTACTATTGTTTATACACATCATGGTCTTTAACCACTTGCCCTCTGGAATGTTTTACCCCTGTCATGACCAGGCCACTTTTTGCTATTCAGCACTGCACTACTTTAATTGACATGCAATGATGTTATTATTAAGTGCCATCAACTTGAGTCTGAGTCTTGGCAACTTGATGAATAAGAGCTCTAAAAAGAAGACTGCTTTGCTCTAGTCTTGTGAGATCCTCCAGTGTCATCCCCACAGCTGTAGTCAATGTGTACAACCACCAGTTTGAGCCCTTCCATGATCTATCTACTAGTTCTATGGGCTGTCCGCGGCACACAAAAAAATCCTTCTCCAGCACCAAAGCTCAAAGTCGATCTTCTTTCTATCCTGTTTCTGTAGTGTCCAGCTCTCACAACCATAATTGACAACTGAGAAAATGACAGCATAGACAAGTCTTATCTTTGTTTTCAGTGTAATTTCTTTGTGTTTGAAAACTTTGTTGAGAGTCTTCATAGCTACCAAGTGCAATTCTGCAGAATATTTAATCACTGCTGGTTGTTTCCATGTTTATGAGTCCCATGAGGCATTGAAAAACTAACAGTTACAAGCATGACTACCAAAGGCAGAGGCATGATGGGACTTGTAGTTCCCCAACAGCTGGAGGGCCACATTTGCCCACCCCTGGCCTAGGAGATTAAAATGATTTCCAACTTCTATTCTGTCAAAGTCAAGCTAAAAATTGTTGTCATTTTCTGTGTTCATGATCTTCATCTTGTTTATATTCAGTTCTCATCCCATGTTATGACTTTTGACTTTAACTTTTCTCAGTAGATACAGCATATCTTCTTTGCTGCTGGTGATGAACATTATGTCATGTGCATAGTGCAGGTTGTTTATGTTTCGCCAACCAATTTTAATACCGACAGATTCTTCTTCAAAATTTAGTGTTCTGAATATTGCCTCACCATATAAGTTGAACAGGTAAAGTGACAAGAAACATCCCTGTCTGACACCACGTTTTTTTGTAAACCAGTCAGTGTTGCTGTATTCAGTTCTCACTGCAGCTTCTTGATTTTTGTAGACGTTCTCTATTAACTGTGTTATGTGTTTATCAGGGGCTGACTGACAACTCATGGGGCCCCCGGGCAATAGGGGATCATGGGGCCCTGTGTTCTTGGCCAAACTCAAAAAAGCCTATGAAAAAGGAACTAGAGGCATCTCATGGGGCCCCCTACTGACCCCGGGCCCTCGGGCAGCGCCCGAGTTTCCAAATGGTCAGTCTGCCCCCCGGTGTTTAGGTATCCCCATGTGCAACAGAGTCCTCCATAATTTATCATGATCCACAAAAACGCTTTACTGTAGTCAATGAAGCAAGAGTATACAGTCTTAGTATTCTTTGCTCTTCTGTAATATCCATCTAACATTGGCAATATTGTCTCTTGTTCCTTGGTCTTCTCTGAACCCAGTCTGAGCTTTAGGTAGTCCTTGCTCAAAGTATGATTGTATTCTCCTTTGTATTATTTTCAGTAATACTTTGCTAGCATGTGCAATGTTGTACCAAAACAAATTTTATATAATTTGTTTCAAAAAAATATAGCTTTTTTTGGTGGTATTTGATCACCACTGGGTTTTTTTATTTTTCACAATAAAAAAAAACAAAAAAAACCACAATTTTGAAAAAAAAAATTATTTTTTTTACTTTCTGCTATAAAACATCAAAATAAAAAAAATTTAAAAAATCTAATTTCTTCAAAAATTTGGGCCAAAATGTGTTCTGCTGCATGTCTTTGGTTAAAAATATTCCAATAAGTATATATTGATTGGTTTGTGTTAAAGTTATAGCATCTACAAACTATGGGATGTATAATGGAATTTTTATTTACTTTTATTTTATACTACTAATGGCAGTGATCAGCGACTTCTGTCGGTACTGCGATAGTGCAATGGCAATCTGACACTACCTGACATTGGGGGAACTGACATCACCAGTGACATTAATAGTGATGTGTAATGTGTGTAATATGTGCTGCTTTTACTAAGGATCTTGTTTTTTTCCCTGCTTAGCAGAGAATAAAAAAACAGCAAAATCTTCTGTCAGTGAACAGAGGTCTGTATTTTTTACAATCACAGAGCTCTGTTCCGTGAACCACTGAGCTGATCAGTAGGTCCTGGTGGTCAATCCTTGGTTGAGACCCACTGATCAGCTTGTGCTGAAACGAATCACAGCCCAGCCCAGCAAGCGGGCGCGGGTCACATACTAGGTACGTGATCTAGTGCAGAGAGGCTGCTTTGCCACCATACTAGTATGTTTAGCGATCGGCAAGTGGTTAAAAACGTCAGGTGGAGATTGGATTATACCAGTTCTCTTGTCAGCCTGATGTCTAAAGTTTGGATGCCTGAAGAAATATGAAAAGATGGAACACCAATGTGTGAGCTTAGTAAAATAAATATTAGAGTGATACTGCATTAACATTTCACAAAAGCTAATACTAATTATACTAATAATGCTATTTAAAGCAGAAAACAAGACAAAATACTTGTGTTTGGCCACATGGCTATATGATTGTAAAATCCCTACTGAATGGTATACATGGAATACATGGTATCCATCAAATATCATTTTACAAGAATGTACAATTCTCCCTCCTCTGGAAATTTTTAGGCCCCTATCAGACGGGATGGACCATCAGCGGATCCTCTTTCTCAGCAGGGGATATCTCTGCTGATCCCCGCTGAGCAAGTGGATGACAAGTCTGTGCCTACTCAAATGGAGACAGACCACCTGTCTATTTCCATCCCACTTTCATCCGATCTGATTCACCAGACGGATCCCTATCTGTCTGTTTTTAGCATACAGGATCGGATAGGATGCCCGCTGACACATGTCCGCTGACACCTGCCACTCCATAGAGATCTATGGATGGTCTCATCGGGTCTGCCTGAAAATCTGACAGGTGGACCCGATCAGACCTTCAGTGTGAAAGAAGCCTTAAGGTACAGTTGTGTGTTTCAGACAGCACCAAAATTAAACCAGTTGCTAGGTTGGTAAATAACTCCATTACATTGTCAAATACTGCACGAAGGTCTTGTGCTTAACTATTGATTTTATTTATTTGTGATTTTAAAATGTTTCTGTAAATAATGAAGTTAGGTTACCTATTGATGATGTCTGAAACTCACTTTTAGATTGTAAGCTCTTTGAGGTCAGGGACTGATGTGAATGTATGTAAAACGTTGTGTAAATTGATGGCACTTTATTAGTAGCTGTAATAAATAAATAAATAATAAACTCACATGACTGTACCTTAAACATTCCCAGTGAGAAATGTGTTTGTTGTAAGTAGTCCCTACTTCATAACATCATTGTGATTCTTCATATGGGCTTGCTCTTGAGTGTCAACAAAAAGATTCAAAGTTGGATATGGTGTTTCTTCAACACAGCTGGCACATGGCTGTTGCAAGAATTTAGAGGTACATTCAGTTGCCTTGACATTGGTGTAATGTAGATTGCTGGAGTTGTGACTTGCTTGTGCAGACATTTTTTGCAGTCACCCAGTCTTAATTAAGTCACTGGGCATCAGGATTATCATTAGGGCAATTACACTGCTGGTATACCTTGCGGTGCATCAGGAGCTTGGAATAAACTTTCGACGAGCCTAGGAGCAGAACTCATATGTGTTTTTCAAAATATGTTTACATCATTTGTAGCTGTGCCTCTGCTAATGAGTAACTCCTGTAGTGAATATTGTAGTTTTTAAGAGATTCCTTGCAATCATAGTTGTTCCTTAAATATACATTTGCTAAGAGGTTGCAGCATGTCATATATAGTATATAGAACATAGCAATTTGCATCATTAAGTCTTTTCTAATTTGTGTCATCACTGACATTCGAAGTGGTGGATACAATCTCTGATTGCCTAATTTACACTTTGTACATGGGTTATCAAGGCTTACAGTAGTTGGGCCAGACAGGTTTGCATCAGTAAATGTGTAGCACGAATCATTTTAGTTGTGGCTATGTTTCTTATCTTGGTATATTTGCTTTCGGCATCACCCCAGCTTTACACGTATAGTAACCACTTAAAATTAACCCCTACCCTCTCGAATACCTAACACTTTACATAATCCTAAAAAAAAAAAACAATACAAGAAAATCTTATATAAGATTTAAAATGTCAATATCATTTCAAAATTAATTTCCAACCTTATTAAAACCACAGTGTGCATTAAAATATTATCTGGTCCTGTCTTGAAGGTTTTTGTTTAGGTCCCCCTATAGTGCTCCTTGGTTATTATTCTGTCACATGCACCCCATATAGAGACAGGTGGACAAGCAGACACACATTGTGCAGGCATGGTCCACCTGCTTTACTATCTAGATGCCAGTCCTGAGCAGCAATATGTAGACAATGCTGGAAAGAGTATGTGTAGGCAAGAAGTGTCTAAAAGAGGCTATGGGAGATCAGCAGCTCTGAAATGGGAAAGGTAATAAAAAAGAGTGAAAACAGTATGTTATGGCTATGGCAATTGTATGATACACGGTCCATTAGGAAAGTAAATGTCATCCATGTAGAGTTTATATCTGCTTTAACATGTAACCACTTTCCCGCCAGAGGATTTATCCCCCTTCCTGACTAGACCATTTTATGCTATACAGCGCTGCGTTACTTTACCTGACAATTGCGCGGTCATACAATGCTGTACATAAATGACATTTATGTCCTATTTTTCCCCACAAATAGAGCTTTCTTTTGTTGGCATTTGATCACCTGTGCATTTTTTATTTTTTGCTCTATAAACAAAAAAATACTGACAATTTTGGAAAAAAAATCTATATTTTTTACTTTTTGCTATAAAACATATCCAGTAAAAAAATATAAAAAATCTAATTTATCCATAAATTTAGGCCAAAATGTATTCTGCTACATGTCTTTGTTAAAAAAAAACACAAATAAATTAATTGATTTGCTTGAAAGCTATAGCGTCTGCAAATGGCGGTATATATACTGGAATTTTTATTTTTATATTTTTTATACTAGTAATGGCAGCGATCTGCAACTTATACTGGGACTGCGGATCTGCGGTGGGTATTCTGACACTAGGTGGGAACTGACTAACTGCCACAGACATCCCGAGTGACACTAATACAATGATCAGTGCTAATAAAAAGCACTGACACTGTACTAATGACACTAGTCAGGTAGGTGTTAACATCTGGTGCGATCAAAGGGTTAACTGTGTGCTGTGTGCTGCTTTACATTATGTGCTGTGTGTGTTTTACTAGGGAAACCTGCTGCTGTGTATTTCTCTGCTGTGCAGAGAAATACACAGCAGCATGTTCTTTCTGGCAGGAGAGAGACCTGTGTTGTTTGCACACAGGTCTTACCTCTGTTAGTGTTACTCGGCGATCGCCAGGTACTGGCAGAGAATCCGGCTGGGACCCAGTGAATGAGATCTGTAGCATCCAATGGCGGTGAAGGTAGGGCGGTGCATGTGTCCCCATACCCGGAAATGCAAATCACGTATATATACATTACTTTGTGCTGCCCTGCCGCCCTGTAGCAGTATTTCTGCTATAAGGTGGGGGAAAAGAGGTTAAAGAGTAACTCCACTTTTGTTGAGAAAAATACATTCCCCTCTGGGTGATCTATGTACATTGCAAGAATTTTAACAAACTTTGTTGCAGATTCCTACCTTTTGCTATTCTGAAAAAGTAGATGTTTGTTTGTCTGTGTCCATGTGTTCAGTGAATCTGTATGAGAGGCGTTTTATAATTATCAATAAGCTCCTGAACCTAAAGGAAAATTGCAAGGTCTGCATCCCTTAAGACATGATTTCCCATAGGGGTTACACACCAAAAATTACATTTTTGTTGCAGGGGATGCCAAAAATCTGACTTAGTGCATACTTCTGGGAAAATCAGCAAGCCAATCACATATGCAGGAAACAATGTTGCTGTGGGGAGGGAATCTGTACATACTCTGTGCGTAGTACACCTCCAGGTAGCCATATTGCATTTTACAGAAAATTACAGAACTGCAGATTGAAAGGGAAAGATAATTTTTAATAACATTCAATTACAATATGACTTGAGTTGCAATTGTAAATGCTATCTATATATATATATATATATATATATATATATATATATATATATAAACATTTTTTGTTCATTTTTGTGGAGCTACCCTTTAACATTACTCTTAACATTTTGGTTGAACCACGTATAAATTGATTATGATCCAATATGGAAAAAAAGCAGAAATGTTGTGGCCTAATATACAGTATGTGTTTACAGTATTGGGTTTATACACAAAGCAATGTAAATAATATTGCATAGTACATGCATGTACAGAGTGGCCTATTTTTATAATACGTCATTTCTTGTATTGCATTTGTGCTCCAGATTCCTGCTAGCCACTCATTATTGGTATGACTTTATGGGGTCCATTGACGGGGATTCTGGTTGCTCCATTAGTAATGATCGGACTCTTGGAAGATCCTGTTTACATTTGACATGCACATTCACTTTACAGAGCGCATTGAGAAAACTCAGAAAATGTGATGTGTGGCACTGGATTATCTCAGCTTCCTAATTAAGAGACAGAGGTCACCTGCTGTATTCATTCTAATGCCATACATAGTCATGAGGTTGCAGTATTTTATTATAATCATCTGCATTGTTTGACAACTTGATTCCATATATAGTTACCTTTGCACCTTTAAACTAGGGTCCAGGAATAAGGGACATTTTTATGCAAGAATATTACATACAAGGGGAACTTTGGTGTTCAAATTTAAAGCAACAAAACTTACAAAATATAACTGATGAACTCCCATGTCCAAAATTTTATCAGCACATCCCAGGCAAATTCATTAAACTTGAATCTTTATTTTTTTCTATTAAAAATAGTAAAATCAAAACACGTTAGATAAAATAATAGATTGCAGCACAAGACCATGTTTTCCTGAAAATTCCTGAGATGTACTCTTCAAATTTTGAAATTATTCTGTATGTGCTGAAGCACACGGAATGTGCACTCATGACATAGGTGGGTCAACATAACCAGCAGCAATGGGTGAGATGACTTGTTAAAGTGGTACATGCTAATAGACCTACTGACAAAACAGAAGTCCCTTAAACATTATGGGGTGAACATTTGGTTCTGACTCACTAAGATATGAGGTGCTATAGAAGAAGGGTGGCCATTTAGGGTCACTGCTAGGGATTGGTGGAACACCCCCCCTGTTCTGTTCCCGGTCGAACATTCGAACATAATGAAGGTTTGACCACGAAGCTCAAACAGAGGGGACAGTTTACTAAGGGGTATCTTACCACATCTGAGTATGTGATAAGATACCGCACAGCTACAAAAAACATTCTTTATGTTTGGTATGGATAGGGGGGAACCTGGCAATGCCAGCAATTCTTTTTACATTCAGTTGTCAGCGGGGAATCCTGTAAGAATGTTTTTTACCATAAGTTTATTCAACTTTCCTTGGGATAATGCACTATGCTGGTGTACTCTCTGTTTGTCTCTTTGCAGTTGTTATCAAGACTACCCCAGTCATTCGAGGGCAGCAAAGCCTGACATATCCCTTGGTCACTTTCTTAACATACACATAGGGGTACTGTCCTTGATCCTCCATACTCATGTGCAGGAGGTTTTGACACTTTGCCTAGTCTTGACTCTGTCCCAGTGTATTCCTATTGTGTTGGTAGCCATATCCAGGAATGTACCTTACTCTTAGGAGACCCTGTGTTGGAACTTTTATAGTCTTTACAGGTGGTAATCATATCATTGTTGGCTCTGTGTCCCAATCTCCTGCTCCTCATTCTCTCAATTTGTGTGTGGCATTTTCCTGACTCTGATTGTCTTTCTACCCTCATTACTGTTATCCTATTAGCTCATCTGTGCATCCACCCTAGACCAAATCTCTTTATAGCAGGCAGCACAGTGGCTCACAGTGGTTAGCAGTTCCACCTGGCCACAACAGGCTCATCAGTTTGAATCCCAGCCATAGCACTACCTGTATAGAGTTTGCCTGTTCTCCCTGTGACTTTTTATGGGTTTCCTTTCACACTCAAATACATGCTGCTAGGTTAGTTGACTCCTGTCTAAACTGACCCTATTATATGTATGAGTGTGCATTAGGGACCATAGATTGTAAACTCCTTGGGACTGATATGAAGATACAATATACTGTATATATGTAAAGTGCTGCGCAAAATTGTCAGCGCTATATATAATTACCTGTAATAAAAAAATATAGCCCTCATAGATTAACTGCTGGGGACTTTCACTGATGATACTTTCTTGTTTGTAAAATTAGAATAAAACAGATTTCCTGAACACATTCATCTGTTACTTCACCTTACCTGTATTCATACCAACTAGCTTAGTTGCATAATTTGGGGAGTACTAAACATACAAAAACACTGAACACTGTAAAAACTTGGTCAGCTTCTATTTTTTTTGAAGTCTTACATCAGAGACACTTTCACTTTGCCCATTTAGGACAAAATGACAGTGCGTGCACATAGTGCACTTCCCAGGATATTTGTATACTTGTATCCTTACCCATACAAGCTGCCTTGGCACCTTCCCACTGCCTCATCTGTTTAAGCTCCGGTTGAATGGTGTAGAAACTTAGACAGGAAATTGCATCATGGAAACCTTCCCATGTGACAATGTCCAAGAGAAGCAGGTTTTGCTTGGCAGTTGTCCTATATGTCAGTTTTCCTCTAGCTCCATCTCTCTAGGTGCACTTAAAATTTAACTTAACTTAATTTAGTCCCAAACACATACTTTAGCCATTGTGAAGATCTTCATGATGTATAAGTTTCAATGCTGTTTCCCCAAACTTCCTCAAACTGCATTGGCCTCTGTTTGTAATATGCATGCGTTCTCACATACAATCCAATAGAATGGAGCCAGCTGTCAAGTAGGGTGAGTAGAGCAGGAGTGTAGCTTAGGAAGGACTCCTTCACTGTTGTTTGTGCTCTGCTCCAATTTATTTCTATTGAGAGGGCACTTATGCATCAGGATTTTGCCCTCAATGGGAGCATGGCATCAGAGTGGTTATGCTAGGCCCTGCAAAATCACAGTCACCTCAAATATTGAAGTGATCTTTTTTCAAGAGCTTCTTTGACTTAAAGAAAGGTTGGAGACAGATTTTTCAAACGTAAATAACCAATATCATGAGGTACACTATTATATTGATGGTTTTAATATCACTTTAAGTTTCAGGAGGATAGTAGAAGCTTAATGTAATTTCTTTGTTTCCTAATGGAAAAGCTGTAATTATATAACTTTACAGGACTGGACAACTGTAAAACCCTGCTAATACCTTACTTTGATGGCTTGGAAATCATGTAGTAGCATCTGAATGAAATTATAGGTCTCCTTTGTTAGGACTAAAGAAGATTGACATTCAAAGGTTTGTGCTTTTTTTCAGTTTCAATGAAAAATGTTAGATAAAACAGGATAATCTACTATCAAAGAGGTAAAACAGCCCCATATATTTTGTGTAATTGCAACATATTTACATGAAAGTGGACCTAGCATCAGGTATACTTTTACACATTAGGTGCATGCCTGCTAAGTAATGTGTAGGTGTACACCTTACAGGTAATTGTCATGCGGACAATGCCTTCACCTACTTTTCTTTCTAGAAGAATGCAGCAATCTTTCTAAAGGCATTATCAATGGTTGCTGTCTACTTCCTGGACTGAAATGTTGGCTCAGATATGACAGATTTTGTGAATTCTGCAGCCTATCACTTTGTGATTTGCTATAAGGCTACAATGTGGTAGTCTGATCACTGGGACAGAGGAGACTGAAGAAATGTTTTCTCTTGCCTGCAGCAGACTGATTACATCATTTCAGCCTAGACAAAGTCACTGGCTGGAGCACAATATCTTTTTTAATTATAAAGGGTAGAGCTTTTTAGCTTTTTGAAAAATGATGTTGCTGCCATAAATTATGACGTTAAGAAATTATATGTGCATACTTGTAAAGATACCTATCTACTTTAATGTACAGCATTTTTTTTTAACTCATCTATGTAAGGGTTGATAAATTTCCCAGTTGATATGGATGGGACTGCCTGCACAGGAATGCATGGAACACCTGTGCATTCCCGTGGAGCCACTGTGTCCCAATTGACATCAATGGGACTGTCTGCATGGGGAAGCATTGAACACATGTGCATCCTTGTGCAGCTAAACATGGCCTCGCTGTAGTATGCCCCCACATGAACAAGGCCGTGGATAGGGTGCTGATGCCATGATGCTTTGCACTCATGGCAAAGATGACCCAACTTGTAGCAATGCTGTCCGCCGTACACTGCGCATTCATATCAACTGGGAAGCGCCGCAAATGCCCCACAACCTTGTGCAATGCATGCGGTTGCGACACATTTGTTGGTAAAAATGGGATTAAAACAAGCAGTGAGGAAGTGTTGCATCGCTTCCTCACAGCCTGCCAGTAGCCACTGGAGCACAATCCGAATGTGGATTGGGCTTCAGAGGCAAGGGAGATTTAGACGTATGCCCAAATCTATACTTACTATGTTTTTTATTTTATTTAGGTTTACAACTTATTCATTTTCCCACGTTTTTCCGCGTTTGTGTTTTTTAACCTCAAAAAAAAATGTGGGGAGGGGGAAAAAAAAAATCCTAAAATGCCAGTTTGTGGCATTTTAACATGGTTTATCGCATTTTTCAGCGTTAGAACATTTTTACAGCTTAAAAACTCCTCTAGAAACCCACTAGTCCTGGGGTTTTTTTTCCAGCCAAAAAACATCCCAGCCAAAAAATGTTGATTACAGTCTATGTGTGCATGGACACATAGGATAACATGCTGGGGGGTTTACTGGATGTAGAGAAAAACATCAAAAGCCCAAAACAGCAGCTGTAAAAACATCCAGTGTGCATGAGGGCTTAGAGTGCTTTCACTCTGGATGAAGGAGCAACAGAGACACTTTTGGACAGCAGCATTGTCAGTCTGAGAGAGAGGAGCCAACACGTTTGAAGCAGTTACAGCAACAGTTTTGTTCCTTTTAGGATAAAGATTTTACATAAATAAATAAAGGCTGACCATTGTAAGCACCTCTGCCAGTGTTAAATGGTTTGTCTCAACCCTATTGTATATTATTAACATGATCAACCTTGACAGTGGCAGGGATATATCACATTGTATTAGCAATTGCTGTGTAACAGAAAACAGCCAATTCATTTGTTATTTTGAAGCCAATTAGGCTTTAAATGCTGCCCACAGTTTCTCTGGCAAATTCACACCTGTGTTCTCTTTCTGGATATCCTTTTAATGCACACAAAGTGCAGAGATCTGTGTAAAAATACAGTTGCATTGTCAATTTTGTTATAAGGTGTTTTATATATGCAAACTCAAAGTGGTATTGAACCCTGAGAAAATGTAATATATTGCAGCTTATCAATCCTTAAATGTGGTGGCTGATATTAATTTCTCAGCAAAATATGCATGGAGATATGGATGGATGGGTGGGTGAGTTTGCACTACATATTAAAAAAATGAAATAGCATTTTTGGTTTGTGGTGCTTAACTGCAGTGTAGCTCTGCTTTAACCGCTTTAACAGCTTTCCCACCGCCCTATGGCAGAAATACTGCTATAGGACAGCAGGGCTGCACAAAATCATGTATGTATATGTGATTTTGCATTTCCGTGTAGGGGACACCTCAGCTGTCAATCACCGGGTCCCGGACAGTGATTCCCCGCCAGCACCTGGTGGTTGCCGAGTATCACTGATGGGGGAGAAAGCTGTATGTAAACAATACAGATCTCTCCCCTGTCACCTTCTGCACATTACTTTCTATTGCTCTGCATAGCAGAGCAATAGAAAGCAATGTGCTGACAGAGTAAAGCACACACACAGCACACTGTAAGACAGCACACAGTTTACTTTGATCGCCCCAGATGTTAATCCCTTCCTGCCCAGTGTTATTAGTACAGTATCAGTGTTTTTTATTAGCACTGATCACTGTATTAGTGTCACTGGGGATGTCATTGACAGTTTGTCAGTTCCCCCCCCAGTGTCAGAATGTCCTCCGCAATCCCACAGTCCTGCTATAAGTCGCTGATCGCTGCCATTACTAGTATTTAAAAAAATTTAAATTCCAGTATATATACCGCCATTTGTAAATGCTATAACTTTCACGTAAATCAATTAATTTACACTGTCATCATTGCAGTACAGCGTCATCATATAGCTGGTGTGGCAGTGATCATCGATACTGACTGGCGACAGTATGTAAAAAAAAAATGTATTCAATTTTTTTTAACAATTTTTTTTTACAATTTTTTAACATACTGTCATCAGTGTAGTTCAGTGTCACCATACCGACACTATACTACTCTGGGGATGTGATATGGGATTTTTATTTTTTTACATTGTGATTGCTCACTGTAAGAGCAATTGTTTGAACTGACACGAATGGCTTTCAATCATGATTCATTGTTTACTAGGTGACGTGATTGCCAAGCGATCACATGGCATCTGGGACACTCACAGAAGCCCAATACTAAGCACCATAATCTGCTGTATCCACCAGTTGCAGATTGAGCCACTGAACACCCCAGTGCGCATGAGCACCGCGACATGTTGGTGTGTTGTGGTGCCTGGAGAAGCCACCAGCTGACAGTAAAATTACTGTTGACTGGTCAGGAAGTGCTTAATTACCACGCCAGAAGCGAGAATCTCATAGACAAAAACAATATACACCTCAAGACAAAGGATAATTTTTGGGAAAAATTCAACACTTGCATTAAACAGAATTGCAATAACAGTATGGTCATAACTCTAAAGCTGAATGTGTCCTAAAAGGAGAACTTTATAATGAGTTAATGACTAATTAGCAACCATCAGGAGTATATCAATATGCAAAAAATGGTAGAATGGGACTTTTGAGGCACACAATTTTTAATAAAAAATACATTTTTATTTCATCCATATACATAAAAAAGAGGAACTATTTTGACAAAATACTTTATCAATTATATATAAAATGTTGCAGCAACTTATCACAGTAAAAACATCTCATTCATATAGTATATCAGAGCCAAGGAACAATATACAATTAAGTGGCCCGACGCATTTCCTGGACAAAGTCCTCTTCTTCAGGAGCCAATATATGCAACAATATTCTAAAATAATAACAATATTCAAGATTAACACAATTTCACAGAATAATTGTAATCAACATCCTACTATAGATGGTATAAAGGAAGGGACACCCAGGGAACATCAAAAAGGGAGAGGGGGGGGGCAGGACAAAATCGGGGCACACAGTGAAAGCCTACAGTACCGGGACCCCCCGCACCCCTCCCTGCGGGACCGGTGTGCCATAAGTAGATTAAGACTACAAGTGCATCTTGGACTGGATAAATGGTTGTAATATTTACTTTAAGATATTAACACCCAAAAAGGGGCTGATTAAACTCATTACCTGAGAAAACATCCATCAACCTGCCAGTAGAGTACAGGTAGTACCTACCGTGTACACAAAACTCTCCAGAAGGACAAAAAAGGAAAAATTATAGAAAATCATCCTAGCCTTGCAATAAGATAAAAAACAAGAAACATATTGATAATTCATCAAGTCTTCTCTACTGTTATATATAATACATGAAAAATTATCTGGCCCTAGCCTACCTTCAAGACTCAAAAAATTCCCTCGAAGGCTCAAGGCTTTGTATACAACTACATCTTAGTCCAAAACAGATGATTCCTCAGTGGAGTAATACTTTTCCCCTCCAAGGGGTCTATAATATATATACATAAAGATACTATTATTATTATAATACAGGATTTATATAGCTCCAACAGTTTGCTCAGCGCTTTACAATATAAAGGGAGACAATACAGCAACAATACAGTTCAATACAAGAGGGTTAGGAGGGCCCTGCTCCTTGGAGCTTACAATCTATGTGGAATATATCCATGCAGTATTAGTCGACAGGAAGCCTTATCAATATAACCCAAGAAATCTCCTACCCGATGTATATGAGAGGGAAGTGGTGTAGTGCTGGGAGGCCGCCTGTCCTCACTGAGAGCAGCAGCTTGGACTCTGCACCCTGGCAGGAGCCAGGCCTAGGAGAATGGTGGGCATGGAGGTGACAGGAGGAGGAGGGGGGTGGACAATGGTTGGGGTGAGGAGAGCGGATGCTGATTGATCATGTGGGACGCCGAAACGCCATAAATGATCCTTCATCTGAGGGGAGGGGTGGCAGAGGGGGAGGAAGAAAGGACAGAGGAAGATGCCAGGTGTCTGGGGCCAGTGTAGCAGCTAAGCTGCCGCCCCATTTCAGTGTTTCTCTCAGACTCAGTCCTCTACTGCAAGCCAGCTGGCGGCTGCTGATCACTGTGGAGTTTTGTAACTCTATCTGTTTTTTTTGTTTCTCTGTCTGATTGGTTAATACAGTTAATTTATATTTAGTTTATATATATATATATATATATATATATATATATATATATTGTCTTTAATATTGGTGCTGGTGGCATCATATGGCTCTTATTTTTGCAAATTAAAAGAAATTTAGCAGTTTCATGTTTTGTTGATTTAATGTTTTCTGCTGTTTTTAAATGTATTTATTTATTTATTTGGGACGGGCGCCAGAAACTTGTCTTGCCCAAGGCACAAAATAATCTAGCACGTACCCTGACCACACCATAATCCTAAAAACACAAAAAAAAACAAAGAGCTGTCATTGTTAAAGAAAACCACCATTCACCAGAGAGAGGAAGAGGAGAGAACAAAAGAAGTATTCCTGCACTAAATAGGCCCAATAATGTGATGCAGGTGACAAAAGGCAATCACCGGGACCAAACATTTTCTCTTTTCTTTTGTAGGATTTACTCATCACCATCCTACTGGGAGCCCAGTGTGCATCTTTGGAAATGTACCCCCTTACATGGGTGGTGAGAAAAGAAATTCCCTCTTACATTAGTGGTCAGTGGTGGAGAGTTCCCCTTACTTTGGTGGTCAGTAGTAAAGATTGATGGTGGTCACAGAGGTGAAGTGCCCTCTTACATTCTTCTACAGTGGTTAAATGCCTCTTTATGTTCATAGTCAGTGGAAAAATACCAACTTATATTGATGATCAGCAACAAAGTGCCCCCACACTTAGTTGTCAGTAGTGATGTGCCCTCTGCTTTGGTCGTCATTGGAGCTGAGGTCATGTAAGCATTGTACAGGATGTGGCTCCTCCCCAGGGGCAAGTAAGCAGCTGAGGTAGGGGTGCTAGTACAGGTTAGTTTAGGAGAGCTGGGAGTGGAGTAGATGGTCTTTTGTTAACTTTTTTTTTTATTAACAGAGACAGAAACATTAGATTGTTTTTCATGTTTTCCTTAATGCCTGTGTCCAGGTTTTGGAAATGTTCCCCTACCAGTTCAGTCTTTTTGCCCACAGTCAGTGGAGAGGAAATAAGGAACCTTCCTAGTGGGTCAAATACAGGAAAAGATTTCACCCTTTTTTTTACTTGACTAAATAAAAGTGTTTTTGTTTTTTTTTAATTGCTGTTTGTTACAGAACTAGCTGGAGTTCTGTTTTAACTGAACATAATTTTCACTTATTCTATCCACTCACCTCAGTGATACATTAAGTCTACTCTTTTTTTGGATCACAACGCACTCGACTTGAAATAGCTCTTTGATCTTGAAATACAGAAAAGTGCTGTGTTCAGACGCCTGATCTCCTACTAGCCTCATATTAATGGAAAAAAAACCCCTCTGACTCCGCCAAAGAATATTATAGCAAGTAATTCTGTACTGGTAAAGGGAAAGCAGACGTAAGAACAGACTTCCTCACAAACATTCCATTTCACTCCCCAGAAGAAAGTCTACTGTATGTGAATCACTGTTCATTCACAATGAACCATGAATGCTGGCATACTGACATTGCATTTTATTATACTGCTTATATTTAACTAAAGCTGAATGACTCTGTGACCTACAAAACTAAAGACGGCTATTTCATTTCCTCAACTTGGGAGTTTCTACGCATTAATATCAAGCAGAAAAATCTACTTACTGAATTCAGTAGACAAACCTGTAATTGACTATTTCTATCATATTGATATGATGAAACCTTATTCTTAAAATTATCAACACAATTTCCTAATATTCACATACAGTATATCTCACTATAATATTTAAAGCTGTAGTCAATTTAAAGCAAAGATCTGCTCAATGGAGACATGCTGCGCAGTCTATTAATAGGAAGCCAATTACATCTTGGACTATATCCTGCAGTCAGCAGTGATAAGATGTGCCATAGGCAGGATGGTTTTTACCTAGTATAATAGATTTGTATAAGTAAACACTATGTTTATGACATTAAAACTCGGAATGGGGTTCATAAATGCACTGGGACAGTAGTGGTCCTACATTTGGTTTTAATGGTGTCAGGGGCTATTTTTTTCATTTTTAATATCTGCTGTGTAGTGGTAAAATGAGCAGAACAGCTGCAGCCCTGCCATTTCATTTTCCTTGGGGGCCATTTATACTCCAGACTATAACTTGGAGTAAGTAACTTTAAAATGAAAAAGTGTGATCTTCGTGAAAACGGCAGGTGACAGGTCACACAGTAAAATGACAGACCTCAGGAACCTAAAAGCAAAATGTGTGCTCTCAGAATAACGAAAAGCATTTGTATCTCCTTCTAAGATTCAGATATAATTTTCTTGGCATACTGAGAAACTATAGAAAAGATGCTAATATAGAAAATGCATTTTGTAAGGAAAAAGCCAAGAGCTTTATATATTGCTGCAATTACCTCTGTTAGATATATAGTTTTTTATACATTAAATTTATTATATCCGTACGAAATGAAGTTGCAGGAAACATTGGTGTTATTACGGTGACAAATAAGCCTCATTTTAAGCAAAAAAAGTGGAGCTAAGAGAGGGCATGAGTAGGATCAGAAGCTTACATTACATTGCACAGATTAGTTTCACTTCACATTGTACAAACATATTTAAAGAAAAAATTAGATTAACAAACTGCTCACCCTAAAAAATACAAACTTCTGTATTGCAGTATAGCATAAGAAAGAACCTAAACCTAAAACAAGCTCACAATATTATAACAGTGCCCTAGAAAGCTGTAAATATCCTTTCATGAAGGATCCCCTTGTGGAGGCTTGTCCTTCCCTCAGATCACCCCAAGGCACCAGGGAGGTGTTACATTGAAAACACCCTTTCCACAGTTCCCAAACAGATTGCAGTCTTGCAGAATGATCTTCAACTATATGAATGATTCTCTAATTCATATATATATATATATATATATGTATTCCACTTCACAATCGTCCACTTATCTGCAGCCATTATAAGTTGAAGAATGTTTTTGGGTATGATTGGATAGTCCAGGTGGGTGAATAGTGAACAATGCAGACCAAGGATTTAAAGAAATACCTTTCCAAATGTTAGTAGGAAGTTTCCAGTTGTTTTCCAATATGTAGCTCCCACTGAACACTGCCGCCACATATTCCTGTAAGTGCCAACTTCATGGCAGTCCCTAAGCAGTCTGGGAAAGCAGTTCTTTTTTTTAGAAACTTTGTTTGCAAAAGTAAAAAAAAAGTGATACAAGAAAAAGTGCATCGTGGATCAATAAAAAGTACAAAAAAGTAGTACATCACAACGTGAGGTATACATTATACATAGTTTAGACATAAACCGTATAGGTGAAAGAAGCAGTAGATATGTTTCTTTCATAAGGTAAGTAAACTGACAGCCTATACAATATAAAGGAGTCAGGCAGGTACAAAAGACACATTTAGTGAATGAGCTTTGCAGATGACATATAAAAATTACCAATGGTTGTTTAATAAAAAAAATATTACTTTTTTCGAACCAGAGATCCCATTTTTTGTTATGATAACACACAGAATTGTATAAAGTATGGAAATTGTTTTCTACCCGGCTTATGGAATCAACTGTCTGAGGAAGTTTTCCAGTGTAGAGCTATAACCCAATGGTTGGAAACACAAATGGTATGAATGAGTCACATCTGTAAAGTGAGGATACCTGAGATGGGAGCATATAGTAAACAATTAGTGGCCATAAAGTTAAAAGGATTACCAGCTATAGCGGAGGCAAAAGCTTCCAATTTGCACCAAATAAGGGTGACTTGATCACACTCCCAAAACCAGGTGTAGAAAAGAGCCCAATAGAGGTTACCCCCTAAAGCAACTGGGAGACACCGTAGGAAATAGGTAACGTAATTTGACCGGAGTCAAGTACCATCTGGTGAAGAGTTTAATGGCCATTTCATAAATGGTAAGTGACCTGGTACATTTATGGAAGTTCTCTACACATGTATCCCGGGAAAACAGGTTTAATTTAGCCTGCCAAGGGTATAACACCAATAATTTATGAGCTTATAAGCAACCTCATTATTATTCATATTTTGGGAAATACCTAAGTTTAAAGTTTGTTCCAAGTTCCCCTGAGGAAGGGAAGGACCTAACTCACCTTCCTATCTATTGGTATAATTAGGAAGGTTTTGCATATAAGGAATTGTAATCAATCTTTTAGCTCTAGGCATAATATAACAGATTCATATAGAATTAGGAATATTCAGGGGTTTTACAAGAATGGGGAGATATATATTGCTGCAGATGTTTTTTGTAAACAGTTTCTCCCTAGGTGCCCATTTTTTTTTTTTTGGCCTTTTATAAAGTGGTAAATACATTTTTTATTGCTGATTAGCGCTCTACTAAACACATTTCTAACCATTCCTATCTCAGTAGCACTGTTGTCACTGTAAAAGAATGTAAAGAGAAATCTCCCCAACAGAGCTACATGCACAATAGTATACACATTAAAAAGCAGAAGCTCTGTCCCCTTGGGGGATGATGTAATCTGCAATTCTGCTTCACTGCTTCCAAATTACCCATTGTAAGTCCTATAAAACACAAAAATAGGAGGGCACACAAAGCAGTTGGTGATCTATTTATAATGTCGTTAAGTGCCCAGGCATAAATGTTTGTTAGGCTTGTTCAGTAAAAAATGGGTAAAGTGGACTAACCTGTAACAACCAATCATAATTCATATGGCTGAACTTGACTGAACATAATTTATTATTTACCTGAATTATGCAAATTAGAATCTGGTTTCTAGGGATTAGTGCACAGTTTGGGTTTTTTGCACTTCCAAACGGTAAACTTGGGCAAAATAGGCAAGTCTTACATACTCACTGGTACCCATCACCCTCAGGGAGAATTGAAAGACCTTCAGCTTTAACAATACAATATATAATTCTAGAAATACACAGGTGAAGCCTCATCCATATAATAGTGGCTTTTATATTGTTCATTGGTACACTGTGTTCTACTGTTTTATATTATGATGGTGCACTTCACTTTGAAAATACAGAACACGCTGAATATACAGCCCATTTCTTGTGAGGATGTGCTTTCTTTGTTCATGTCTTCCGTCCTGCATTAATATACCTCTGCTAGAACTGTCAACCTAGCAATAAAGAGAGATTTCAATTTAGCCACCATCACTAAAAAGAGATGCAAAGCACCATCTCCAGAATATAAATACTAATCTGTTTCAATTATGTTATATTTGAGTAGGAGAACACAAAAAACAAAATAAATCAGAAGATTATAAAAACTTGCAAAGTTTTCTGAGCAGTAATGATAACTAATTTAGCGTTGTAAATGTGTAAAGGATCCATAATTCATGATGTGTTTTCCAAGTGTAAGAGATGTAGCCTTCATTTTATCCATCTTTAAAATCAACATGCTAAGACATAAAAGAAGGGCTGATTTTAGATAAACTGGGGTACAATAATGAAATCATGGGCCCTCTTCCCCAGAATAATGCAGGCCTTCTAACATGACCCACTTTATAGTGTACAGAATACTCTGATCCATTGTCTATTTCTACCTTTCTCATTTAAGTAATTTATCAGTTAAATTTATCAGATTTTATTAAAATTGGGAATGCAACACTATAACAGTGTTTTTTTGGGAGATGTGAGAAGAGGAGAGATGGAGGAGTGTTTGGAGTTAAAAAAGAAGTAGTGGAAAGTTAGCAAAAGTATGTTATACCTTACAGTGTGTTAATTTTGAGGACACTTAAATCTGGTGAGTGAGGAGTGAATTCAGAAAGCATGTTATACCTTACAGTGTGTTAATTTGGAGGACACATCAATCTGGGGAGTGAGGAGTGAATTCAGAAAGCATGTTGTACCTTACAGTGTGTTAATTTGGAGGACACATCAATCTGGTGAGGAGTGAATTCAGAAAGCATGTTATTCCTTACAGTGTGTTAATTTGGAGGACACATAAATCTGGTGAGGAGTAAATTCAGAAAGCATGTTGTACCTCACAGTGTGTTAATTTGGAGGACACATAAATCTGGTGAGGAGTGAATTCAGAAAGCATGTTGTACCTCACAGTGTGTTAATTTGGAGGACACATCGATTTAGTGAGTGAGGAGTGAATTCAGAAATGTGAAGGATTTAGGATTGAACAAAAAAGAGTTTTGTAGAGCAACTAATATGGACTGTTACTGTGTATACTTTGCATATCATTTCAGATTTTTTTTTCTTGCATGTATTATGTGAAGAAAGTGCTGGATATAAATCAGGAATCCCCAGACTTTTTAAACAAAGGGCCAGTTCACTGTATGTCAGCTGTTTGAGGTTTGGACTGTGCTCACTGGGAGTTAAAAGTACCCCTAAATGAATGGCCAATGGGAATAAAAAATGCTGCTACATCACTGGGTTAGTGGGAGTAAAATATGAATTTACATCAGCGGACGTTAAAGAATGCCCCTCCATCAGTTGTCACAATGCCGCTCCATTAGTGGTCAATAGGGAATAGAAAATGCCCCTGTGATAATGGTCCGTGGAAGTAAAAAAATAAAAGTCCCTATATTAGTAGTAAGTGGGAGCAAGAATTGCCCTTTTGTCAATGGTCATTGGAAGTAAACCATGCTGTCAGGAATGGACTTGCCAGTGGTGGTGGGACTCACCTGCCTTGTGGGCTGCAGTACCAGGGCTGGCCAGCGGGTGCTCTCAGCAACCAGAGGCTCACTCCTGCAATGAGTCATCACCTGAGGGTGATTACAGCAGGTGTATTTAAGGAATGGCCAGGCCTGTGATCAGGGCCTTGGTGTATGTTTCCCATGAGCCCCTGTACCTGCATCCTGTCTGCTTCCTGCCTGATCCTGATTCTGCGTTAATCCTGACTCTGCATGAACTCTGCCTGTCCTGACCTCGGCTATTCCTGACTACGCTTCCGCCTGCTCCTTGTACCTTGCCTGCCCGTTTGCTACCGACACGGCCTGCCCGACTACGTTTAGTATTGTTCTTATTGTTATCTGTTGGAGGTTTGGTTGCACTGTGTTTATGTTTAGTCTTGCACTGCATTTATGTATTGTTTAGTCTTTAATAAATTGTATTGTTTATACTATACCTGGAGCCTGTGTTTCCCTGTGTCAGTCCACACATTTCTGGTCATACCCAGATCCCTAACACATGCCTTGGCGTCAGTTGTTATGTTCCTACATCAGTTGAAATAATAAATGCCAGTATCAGTAGTCGGAATGATGCCCCGGCATCAGGGGTCAGAATGGTGCCCCTGTGTAAGTGGAAGGAATCATACCGCTGTGTTAATGGTCATTAGGACGGTGTACACCAGGGGCAGACTGACAACTCATGGGGCCCCCAGGCAATAGGGGATCATGGGGCCCCTGTGTCCTTGCCCAAACTCAAAAAATGCTATGAAAAAGGTACCAGGGGCATCTCATGGGGCCCCCTACTGACCCCGGGCCCTCGGGCAGTGCCTGAGTTTCCAAATGGTCAGTCCGCCCCTGGTGTACACTGTGCTAGTGGAAGGTATGATGCTGCTATGTAAGTGGAAAAGGGTGGGCCATCATTGGTGGCTAGTGTTCAGTTACTTTGTAGGTTCCATATCCCATGTCACTCCTTGTAGTTACATAACAGCTGGGACATTACAGGGGACACCAGGAAGAAGATCGCTCTGCCAGTTAGCATTCTAGAACACTTTGCACCTATTTCCATGCTCCCTCCCTTTAACTTGCAAGGAGTAAAACCAATGGGACATAATCAGAGGCTGCTGCTGTTATTAAAAGGACATATAGGAAAGGGACTGTTTATTTAGTGGAAAGTGGGAAAACACATACTAGAGGAAATTTTTTCATAACTGTTGCTGATATATGTATGTATTTATTTATTTATGGATTTATTGTAATTAGCACAGTTCCCATCAGTTTTACCATATATTGGCACTGTTTTTTATTTACAAACTTGTCGCATTATGTACACCAAGCATACTGTATATATTTTCTGCACCACACAAATATACTCATAGCCTGCATCATGTATAAAACCATACTTGTGTACTGGGGCGGACTGACCATTTGGAAAATAGGGCACTGCCCGAGGGCCCGGGGTCAGTAGGGGGCCCCATGAGATGCCCCTGGTACCTTTTTCATAGGCTTTTTTGAGTTTGGGCAAGAACACAGGGGCCCCATGATCTCCTATTGCCCGAGGGCCCCATGAGTTGTCAGTCCGCCCCTGCTTGTGTACATTATACACAATCTTCACATTACGACTAACCATACTCACAGAACTACATTACATACATAAGCATACACACAGACTACACATTTAACATAATCTGGACATTACACACAAACATAAACACAGAGCATGACATACATAATCATGCTCCATACATACAATCACAATCCAGCCCCTAAAATGAAGGAGTGAAGCTCTCCCTGTCCAACTTCTAGTCTACCTGCAGGTGGATCCTTCTGCAGGAGCTAAAGCAGGCCATACATGGGTTGAATTCCAAACAAATTTTCTTTAGAAAATCAGAAATTTTGTGCGTTTTGTAATCCGATGGTGCCACCATTGATTTTTGAAATTCAACCAACCAAGCCTTTAATGTCACCTCATGTTGCTACAGAAAAGAATTTTCATGGCCAAGAATTTTATTTTCTTTCCAGGTCACAGCTCATGCTCCTTTCTTTTCAATTTCGATTATATTTCTCACATAATTCTTCCATCATTGATTAGAAATTTGTTCATTTTTAAAAAAATTTCCAAAATGCCGATCACTCAAATTCGATGATCACTCACAAATCGTCCGTTTCTCCGGCCCACTAATGGTGTCAAATTCGAACAAAAATTCTTTCGGAATTCGACCCATGTATGGCCGGCTTAAGGCTGCAGATGGTGCATTTCTTTTGTTACAATGGAAGACTGTAGGCAGGTTGGTGGCAGCTCCAGGGGCCTTTAGAATTTGGGGGCCCTGGGCAATTGTCCTTTTTGCCCACCTCCAATGCCCACTCTACATAGAAGACATTAATGAACCTTACTGCTTTGCTGTATTTACATACCTTTGCTTATCCGCATCTGCAACAACGAAAGTTAAATCCTTACCAGTCAATCTACAAATGCACCTTTATTAAGTTTATTGAGTTTATTAAATTTATTGTGTCATTTAATGTTTTATTCAAGATTGCAAGATAGACCAACATAATTTGTATACTAACATATTCAGTTGCTCAAAAATCGTAAAATTACACTTGTAGGGTATGAGAATACAATGTGAACCTAATACCCCAAGATTTATTGTTTGAGAACCAGAGGGAATTAATAGCTGTATAAAATAAATTATAAAGGTATTATCTGAAATTAAATCAGGAAAAATAGGGGAGCTGCTATTGTTACCTTTGTTCTGGAAATTCTAGTTGCCTGGCCTTTATGCATTAGAAGAGGATTAAGACTTGACTCCATACAAGCATAAATGTGTCCACTGTCACCAGCAAAAAAAAATTTGACTGCAGGACCAACTATTGCAGAAGACTGTGGCATGAAGTAGTTATCTTGGATGGGACTGGGTTTTATTTTTTTAGGTCTGAGGGGCTTGAGAGTTTGGATAGGTATGCTTTATCTGTGAAAGTGCAGTTGTTTTAGAGACATTCTAGATACACTATTCATTTATAAAAGAGTAGTTTGGGGAAATATCCTATTGCCTATGATCATCTCTATCCATCAGCCATAATGTGGTATTTTCCTGACTTACTCTGTAAGAATTAATAAAGTTCAACCTAGAGAAATAGCCTGGTGACATTCAATTTGACACCTATTTGAACAGAATTAATCTACATGCAGTTTCACAGAACGAATTGCTCTGCAGATTTTTTTATAAAAACATCCTTTTTATCAGTCAGTTGGATCCTCAAGCTCCCATACACACTGTAAGAGAAAGAGAGAGGTCATAGGTTGTATTTGTTAAAGGCAAATAGGCTGTTCACTTTGTAATTGCATTTTCCCTTTGATTAGTCAATCTAGTTAAAATTCACTTTGCACTAAGAAAATTTTAAAAAAAGTATTTTTGCTTGTACTTAATTGAATAATAGAAGTCAACAGAGCATCACTTGACTAAGGAAAAATTCCCTTGCAAAGTGAATAGTCTATTTGCCTTTAGTAGTTAAAATTCACTTTGCACAAGGAAAATTAAAAGAAAAAGTGTTTTTGCTTGCATGTGATTGTATAGTAGAAGTCAACAGAGCATCACTAACCTAATGAAAAATTCCCTTGCAAAGTGAATAGCCTATTTGCCTTTAGAAAATAATCCCCCTTGAGTATGTATCACTGTAGGGAAGGAGTCTGATTGCTTTAAAGCAGTGGTTCAGGTGATAAGCTTATTAACACATTTGCATTTCTTGCTGCTTCAGAAACTCATAAAAGATTGTTAATATGTTGTATTTATTGATCTAAACATCGGATATTTTTTTTTAGATCCAGGATTTTATTGAACTGTTAAATGTTTCAGTAAGGAAAATAAATTTGATACTACCGGTAGCTTTTTTAGTAATATACCATATCTTGTTGTCTGTTACAATATTAAAATGATCTACAATGTTAAGCCAGCTTTTTTTTTAAGATTGAAAGATCAAGAGACAAAGTTTTGTATCCTGTTCTATTCCTTTCCATATGACAGAGTTAAGGATAATCAGGTCAAGTGCAGCCTGTAGGTCATGGATCTGTGCTATTTAAATGAGACTACTGCAGCTCTCTTGACTCATATATATTTCATTTTAAATATACAGTATATTTCCAGAGAGGGAACCGAAAACTGCAGAGCCCTGGTTTGAAATTTAAAATAAGACAGTGTCATACTTTTGATAGCCCCTATATCCTTGAAGGTACTTATGAAAACTAGGTGAGGGTTTTTTGTTTTGTTTTGGGTTTTTTTTAACAGGTATTAGGTGATAGTTTTACCTTTAAAGACTACAGGGGTACAAACAACAGGTGATATAAAAAAAGATATAACATATGGAAAGGGAATTGCTGCTGATCTAAACAAAATGTAGTACACGTCTACAGCTGGTAAATAAAGTATTACCAGTGTTTGTGGCTCTGACTTTATGGATCCTTTGGGCATAGAAGATGCACTTGTATATATGAGAAACACTGCAGTTACTTATACATTAGCTACGTGAGTCTAGAAGGAATGATTTTATATAAATACAGTATACAGCAACCTTTTTGGTGTTAGGTTTCTTTAGGGATGTCTTGGCAAAATGCCTAAAAATTACTCCAAAATTGTATACAAGCCAGCGTGTGGATTAACCTGCATTTTAATTACACAAAGCCACAGGTTTTCATTGTGCCCCAACCCACATGGAAGAAAAATATATTTGAAATATATTTTAAAAATATTCTTCCCAAATATATTGACATATATTTGAAAAGCTACAATTCTGGCCATATTCAATATATTTCAAAATATATTTATATATATATATATATATATATATATATATATTGTATGTTGAAATATGTTTTTATTACTAAATATGTGAAAAATATTTTTAAAAATACATTTCAAATATACTGTATGTCTTTAAAAATACAAATCTACATATTTGGAAGGCATTTACAAATACATGTAAAATATATGTTAAAATGACTTTTTTTATATGTTAAAACAAATCTGAAGAATATATTTAAAAAAAAAATATTGTTAAAAATATATATTTTTAACAATATTCTTTAGAATATATATATATGTGTATATATATATATATATATATATATATATATATTGAATATGGCTAAAACTGTTGCATTTCAAATATATGTCAATATATTTGGGAAGAATATTTTTAAAATAGATTTCAAATATATTTTTCTTCCATATGGGAACCTTCTAGTCACTGGAGTTCTAACAACCAATGACGTCAATAAGGAGGACATCAGGTGCCTACACAACATCCTTGTTTGCACCTCCTCTGCGCCTCCGTCAGCACTGGGGTCACATTAACTGGGTGAGGAACAGAAACGGAGGGAGAACAATGGAATACTAGTCAGTACCAGCGTGCAAAGGTGTATTTGCTTTGGAAGAATGAATCACGGTGGGTGTTCTACATGTGTGGATGTTGCTCTGTTATGTAAAAATATTAGTTTAGTGTTTTTGCATTTTAGAATGGGGTGCCGCAAGATTGTGCAGAATTTTAAAGGGTGCCTTGACTGAAAAAAGGTTGAGAAACACTGGTATACAGTATTATGTTGCATATATTATTATTATGTGAGCAGCAGTGTATTTTATACTGTCTACATTTACACATTCCAAGGCAGTACAGCCAGTCTTAAGACCTGACTTTTTACAGTTAAGTAGCATGTCTGTGTCTTTTCCCTGCCCCCAGCCTGTGATTGGAATAATAAGCAGCAAACTGATGAACTCATCTCTTTTTTTTCTCCAACTGTCAGCATATCCTTGTGAGCACTACAGTACTAGTGATTGGTTACTTGTAATGCTTCTCCCTCTCCCAGTCTGAGCTGGGCTGTACAGGAGATTGCAAGAGGCTGATATTGAATACAATTTATGTACTTACACCAGTTGTTTTTAAAAATATTCTTAAAGTGTTAACCACTTGCCGCACAGTCGCGTACATGGACGTGACCGTATTTAAGCAGTTATATCGGGGCTATGGCTGCAACTGTTAGCCATAACCCTGGTATCATTTTTCTCAACCAGTGATGCCCTACATTGTGAAAGTGATCCTAGTGGCTAATTAGCTGCTGGATCGCTTTTACAAGCGGTGGCACTGGTCAGCTCCCCGTCGTCCCACCTGTCAGTGCCTCTGCGAGCTCTCCCATGCAATCAGGTAGCCCGGCACCAAAGCCGGTGGTTCTGCCAGCTGATCATAGAGCTGAATGGGTCCCTAATCAACTCTATGATCTAAGAGACCAGAAGCAATGAGCATTGCATCACTTCCAGTTAGGGCAAATGTATATAGCCTTTTTTTTCTGGAAAGCATAATATCAATTTTTTTTATCTCATGCTTTCAAAGGTAGATGAGAGATCTGGGGTCTTTTAGACCCCAGATGTTTCCATAACGAGGACCTGTCATGCTTTATTGCTATCACAAGGAATGTTTACCTTTTCCTTCCTCTCTTCCTTTTTTCAGGCTTAGAATATTCTCTGTAGAGGGATATTGAATTGCTACTGTGTTCTTAATATATAATATATAGAATGTTTGGTTAATTTGTACTTCTTTAATATCATTTTAGTGATTACTGTACCTATATTTCTGAGATCTAAAGTCCTGAGGAAGCAGATTATCCCATGAAATGCATCGACCTATATTCAAAGATCTCAAAGGACTTCTAGGCTACATTTCTTCCACCAGTTCATGTGGAAGACATGCGGTAGAACTAACACACTGTTCTAAACATGTTTTTAATGAAAGAAAATATTTTTTTAGATCAGTGTAATAAAGACATGTAAAATTCCTTTTAACAGTTGTGTCATGTGTATATTTGACCATTGGAGGGTTATTTAAAGTCCTACTATTTGCTTTCCTTTTGCAAAGCTTTTGATGGGGATGACACCCTCCAATGGTATGACACACAAGTAATACCAACCCCCTATCCACATATTGGTTGATGCAGAAGAGGGAGATTTCAAATCCCAGGACCACTGTGGAGTGGCTGCAGGGGTACTGACAGATTGGCAACCCCAGAGGTAAGCACAGTAGAGGTCGGGGGAGGTGGGCAGGGTGCCCAGTATTAGGTCACCTTTACTTTTTTTCTGTAAAGGTGAACTAACCCTTTATTTTTAAATGAAAAAAGACCTGCATGAGTTAGTCTTTTTAATTGCCTGAAGTTCAGCTTAAAATTTTTATTTGTGAAATGCAGATGTTATGTACAAATAAAAGTTTCCCCAAACTGTTATGCTATCTAACAATATGATATATTGTTTGAAAACCCAATATCAAAAGGTAGATCTCTCATTTGCACTTGTGTGGCATCCTATGATGCCAATATTGCTAATATTGCCAATATATCAAATCACTGGGTCCTCATATTGCCATAATATTCATATGTAATTAGAACTGTAGATCAGCTTCCTACTTTTGTCCTTAGATTTTGCCATTTTCTAAGACTGGGCATTCCATAACTTATTTATTCATCGTTAACTGTTTTACGAGTATAGTAATGATAAAAGCATCCAGTCACTGTGTGCAACTACTGCACCCTTATTCTAAAGTTAACTTGTCAAATCATGTTAATGATGTTGGATATATTCATACAAATCAATTCTATAAATTCTAACCTTTTTTGGCTTTTTATTTCAAATATTGAAGCTGTGACCTTATATATGATTTATAATCATTTAGTACTATCATCTCAAGTACTCAAGGTTTTTTCCCACCCATTTTTGGTTCAATATCTGTCCATGTCATAAAACAGTGATATCTTTAACCTATCTTTTATATACATTTCATTATCTATGCTTTAATACATTTTTTACCCATGTATTTGCATTCTGCCTTAGGGAATGAATCAAGTGCTTTAAAAAGAACAGTTAAATCAAAAGTTTTTCCAGTATTTTGATTTGGACATCAAACTTCAAAACGTTTGATCATGTTATTAGATATAACCAGTCTTGAGCCAATGCAATTTTGTTATCTGCTTTTTCTCTACTACTGTATTTTTTTTCTATATCCATCATTTGCACCTATCAGTGACCATCAAAGTTGCCTTTCAGTGCCCATTAGGGATGCCTGTCAATGCCCATTAATGCCGTCTATCAGTGCCTCCTCATCAGTGCAGTCTATCAGTACCCGTCAGTGCCACCTATCAGTGCCAGTCCATGTTGCCTATCAGTGCCCCTCAGTGCTGCCTACCAGTGCCAGTCAGTGCCGCCCATCAGTGACGCCTATTAGTGCCAGTCATTACCACCTATTAGTGCCAATCAGTGCCGGCTATCAGTGCCACATATCTGTACCACATATCAGTGCCCATCAGTGATGTCTGTCAATGCCCATCAGTGCCACCTATCAGTGCCTCTTCATCAGTGCAGTCTATCAGTACCAATCAGTGCTACCTGTCAGTGCCAGCCAGTGCTGTCTATCAATGCCCAACTGTGCTGCTCTTCAGTGCCTATCAATGATGCCTGTAAGTACCATCAGTTCCTTCTCATCAGTACCTATCTATCAGTGTTGCCTATCAGTGCCCATCAGCACCCATCAGTGCTGCCTATCAGTGCAGGAGAAAAATTGCTTATTTACAAAATTTTATAACAGAAACTAAGAAAAACTTTTTTTCTTCAAAATATTCAGTTTTTTTTAGTCTGTTCAGCAAAAAATGTAAAACCCAATGGTGATTAAATACCACCAAAAGAAAACTCTATCTATCTAAAAAAAAAATATAAGAATGTCATATGGGTACAGTGTTACATGACCTAGCAATTGTCATTCAAAGTGTGACAGTGCTGAAAGCTGAAAATTGGCCTTGGCAGGAAGGGGGTTAAAGTGCCCAGTAGGCAGGTGGCTAAATTACATCTTTGTAACTACAGTGTATACAAATTTCTGCTGAAAAACTTCATTAAAAACTATTGAAAATTAAAATACACTATACATTTCCTTTATCATTGTATTTTTAATTTTCAAAGTACAGCTTTTGAAAACTGCGATTTTACTTTCTTGTACTTTTTTGTATACGTATAAGACATGTTGTGGTAGCTTAAAAGAAGACATTATGATATTTCACAAGAGGAGGTTAAAGAGCATGTCATTCTAAATGAGAGTTTCTAACATAAATTTACTAGACCTCTTCTATGGAAGAAATCTTGTCTTCTATACAGCACTTGTCAAACACATCTAACAAATGGTAATAACCTTTGCCATATCTCATTTTCCTACATAAACAGCTCAAGCTAAAACTATAAATGGTGGAAAGTTTAAGCCACATGGCTTGCATTATCAAAACTGTTAAACAATTATTTTCCATCGCGTCTGGATAGCGCTATCTGTTTTGTGAGAAATGTTGGAAAGATGACTTTTTAAGGGAGATCTTACACCAGCAGGTCATTGAGACATGGATTGCTAGGTGATGTTTTAGCTTGTAAATGTTTCCACAATTGCTTGTCAACCATTTTGGAAACTGTACTATTTCAAGTATACATTGCTGATGGTCGTATTAAGTAAACCAAGTGTTAGTTCTGGGACAGCAAGAATGCTAAAAAAGGCAAGCTGAAATATAATACTTGATGGCTCAATAAATAAAAAACGGTATGTTTATTTAGAACAGAGTTTTGTTAAGTGTAATGAGTTTTCAGCATGTGCTTATTGCATCAATGATTTCCTAATTCCTCCTTGTAAACGTCTAGATTTCCAGGAATATTGCTGACATTGTACTGACACCAAATCAGGCCTTTCTAGCATGTGTACATATAGTCTGAACTTAAAGGACTTTGTAATGAAAGTAATGCCTGACACTGCGTTTTAATGTATAAAATCCATAATGTTCTTTAAAGACTATGAACCTTCCTCCCACATTTGAGGTACCTAGGCAGTGTACACTATTACTATATACTGATTTTGACCTACAGCAAATATGGTCCCGTCAAGAGATCTCATTTAAAATTACATATCAGGAGAACGGTACTGTGCCATTGCTGACCTTTTTTCTAAAAATGCTAATTGCCTGGCTGTCACTACTATAATTATTTTTTGAGCCACTGACCTTGAACCAGCATGCAGCATGTAAAATAAGGTTTTCGCACTTGTTTAGGTCAGTATTAAAGTAGAACTTTATGTACAAAACAAAAAAAGGAAAACAGGCAGGATTTCTAATGCAGAAGACAAGTATGCATTAAAATGACCCACCTGTCTGCCCACCCGTGTACAGTGAGCGCACACGCAGCTCACAGTGGAGATTTGGCAGTGCCAAAGCTGACTGCTCTCTTGCGCATGTGCAGGACTGATGTCATATTGGCCCAGCCAATTTAAAGTGGTAGTAAACTCTCTATTGTGATTTTTACCTACAGGGAAGATTGTAATAAAACTTACCTGTAGGTAACATGAATACCTCCTAAAGGTTTACAGTTTAGGAGATATTCTAGAGAGCAGCTGGTGCTGTTCCTTCAGAGCTCTGTGCCGCGACCGTGACTCCCACTCTATTCAAGGGCCGAAGCAGTTCGTCCATTCAAGCAGCCACAGCCCGCAAACCCAGAAGGAAAACCGAGTAAAGATGGAAGTCTCTGCAATGGTGACAGCATGCTGCTGGGGGGCTTCATTCTTAGGTAGGTTTTTCATAATCTGCTAGTATGTGGTGCATACTAGCACATTATGCCTTTACCTTGCAGGAATTAGATCTGTTTTGTTTTTTTTTACCTTTACTGGTGCTTTAAGCAGAAACCAGCCGCTAGAAGATGTCAGCGGTGGGTGGGGAGCTCCAGGATGTTGCATAGCTGGAACCGAGGTGAGTATAGTTCTGTTTTAAAGTCATTAGATCAGCCAGGTAACCAGTATTTTCAGAAAGAGGGTTCAGCACTGGCAGCTGACATACTATCATCAGCATAGATTTCTTTAAAATACTTTTCATCTATTTGTTTTATTTATCTTTGCCTTTGTAAATAAAATTTATGTTAAGCGCTTCCGTGCCACTCTATAGCAGAAATACTGCTACAGGGTGGCATGGATGCACAAAATCACGTATATACAGTATACGTGATTTTGCAGCTCTGCGCAGGCCTTGGCTGTCAATCACCAGGTCCCAGCCGGTGATTCCCCGCCAGCACCCAACGATCTCCGAGTATTACTGATGGGGAAAAGACCTGTATGTAAACAATACAGATCTCTCCCCTGTCAGCTTCTGCACACTGATTTATATGGCTCTGCATAGCCATACACCACAGATAATTGACCATCTGGAATGGTAGGCCAAATATCGCATGAGATGTTGCAGCGGTCTCCTGCAGGAAAGTTGACCGTCTGCGTGGTCTTGACACCTCTATACCCTGATGACAGACTCCATAGTGGAAACACCTCTAGATCAATCGTTTGCGACAAAACTCCTCCAGAACTTCCACAGTACTCTTCCATCACCCTAAAAACATCAAAGGGAAACTTCCATTGTGCAACACCATATTTATTAGGTAAAAAACATTTAAAATTGCACTTACACAAAAAACATGTGTATGGCACTTTAAATCCCAGCAAAAAGCAATTCCTCCTCAAGTGTAGCGCTATCAAGTCCCGCTCTACATGTTTCATCGTATGACGTCATCAGGAGCATGATGACAAAATTGCTGCGCTGCCTCTCCCAAAAACTACTTTAAATAATTAATTAAATAAATAAATTAACTCCCTACTACACAAAGGGTCCCCACAAATGTGCATGTGCTATAATGCCCCATGGGCTGGCAATTATATCCCTCCAGTGGCTAAATCCCAAATAAACCAACCCCACACTCCTGATGACGTCATATGAAGAAACGTGGAGCGGGGCTTGATAGCGCTACACTTTTCTTGTGAGAAGGAATTGCTTTTTGCTGGCATTTAGAGTGCCATACACATGGTTTTTATGTAAGTGCAATTTTAAATGTTTTTTTACCTAATAAATATGGTGTTACGCTATGGAAGTTTCCCTTTGCTGTTTTTACGGTGGTGGAGGAGTACTGTGGAGGTTCTGGAGGAGTCTGTCATCAGCTTATAGAGGTGTCAACAAGACCACACAGACGGCCAGCTTTCCTGCAGGAGAGCGCTGCACCATCTCATGCAATATTTGACCTACCATTCCAGGTGGTCAGTTATCTGTGGTGAGTGGGGCTCTGGAGGGGGAGCACTAATTGGGGCACTATGCACAGAGAATTGCTATGGATAAGAAGATTTACTATTGTATCACTTAATATTCACACTGGATGCGAATAGGGGTTTCTTTGGGGATTTTTTTGTACTTTCCATTTTTTCTTAACTTTTATATGTTTGCACAATTATTGGGACTTATATATGTGTATATATATATATATATATATATATATATATATATATATATATATATATTGTTTTATACAATTTCATTGTATACACAGTTTCATGGCATGGTATATGTGCTATTTTTAGCACTATTGTCATTTAAACACCTTGTATTTCCTTATTGGTTTATTTGGGATTTAGTCACTGGGGATGAGGGATATAAATGCACATTTGTGGGAACCCTTTGTGTGGTAGGGAGTTCATTCATTTATTTAATTAATTATTTAAAGTAGTTTTTGGGAGAGGCAGCGCAGCAATTTTTATATTTTTTTCAAAATTGTTGGTCATCCCCCCCTTGCTAAATCATGAATGAACTATGATTAACCACATTTTTTGGAAAGATGACTTTAATTTTACTTGCCACATCCAGGCCTGATTACTGCCAGACCTGTTGATTCAAGAAATCACTTTAATAGAGGCTGTCTGACAAAATGAAGCATGCTAAAAGATCTACAAAAGCAACACGTCATGCCACAATCTTAAGACAATCAAGAACAGATGAGAAACAAAGTAATTGACATGTATCAGTCTGGAAAGGGTTACAAACCAATTTATAAGGCTTTGAGACTTCAGCAAACCACGGCGAGTGCCATTATCCACTAAAAGAAAAAACTTGGAACAGTGGTGAATTATCATTGTGTAATATTAAAATTTGTCTGAAGATCTGAATCATTTACCTGTGACAAATATGCAAAAAAAATCAGGAAGGGGGTAAATACTTTTTCACAGCACTGTATATACTGCTAAAGTACTAACTGTGTATTCTACCATTATTGAATGAAATTGTTGTCTGAATATGTCATCATTTTGAGGGATATTCCTTTCCGTGTATTGACTTCGAATGAATATCTATACTGCAGTATATGTATTTTTCATCTGATTCATTTGGTTTTGTGTAACTTCCTATAGAACATGATTTGAAAGCATGTTGTAGATTCTATCTATTTGTCTGTTGTTTTTTTTTAGTAACACTGCCAATATGGCATTCCCAGTTATTCTCCTTATCACCTAGTCCCAGTGACAAGTGTTGGCATTGCTCTATGACAAGACATTGGCCAAGTACTTTTATCCAATGTTTGTTAAATAAAGCTACCGTTTCAACATGCTGTACAGTACATAAAGAATCTTATCTAACACACTATACAGAATACAGTATTGTATTTAGGGCACGATTTAGGGCACGATAGAAAAACATATTCCTGTTTGATTTTCCAGCATATCAAAGTGAGGTGAGCATCATCTGTTTCTGTTATAAAGAAAAAAAAACACAACATGGAAATGCAGAAAAATGGTCCATTTGAAATTAAATTTAATTATGAGCCTTCCAGACTAAATCAACAACCCATAAAGATTATAAGAGGTGAATTTAGGTAAATGACATTCATTTTTTCATCGAAAACTGTTTAACAGGATACACATTCATATATTAAATGTGAACATCTGGGAGTTTTTATCAACACATTCTGTGGATCTTAGAACAGTCCACATACTGTATACACTATATTGCCAAAAGTATTGGGACACCTGCCTTTACACGCACATGAACTTTAATGGCATCCCAGTCTTGGTCCGTATGGTTCAATATTGAGTTGGCCCACCCTTTGCAGCTATAACAGCTTCAACTCTTCTGGAAAGGCTGTTCACAAGGTTTAGGAGTGTGTCTATGGGAATGTTTGACCATTCTACCAGAAGCACATTTGCCAGGTCAGGCACTGGATGCAAATAGGGGTTTCTTTGGGGATGTTTTTGTACTTTCCATTTTTTCTTAACTTTTATATGTTTGCACAATTATTGGGATGTCGGACGAGAAGGCCTGGCTCTCAGTCTCCACTCTAATTCATCTCAAAGGTGCTCTATCGGGTTGAGGTCAGGACTCTGTGCAGGACAGTCAAGTTCCTCCACCTCTAACTTGCTCAGCCATGTCTTTAAGGACCTTGCTTTGTGCACTGGTGCGCAGTCCTGTTGGAACAGGAAGGGGCCATCCCTAAACTGTTCCCACAAAGCTGGGAGCATGAAAATGTCCAAAATGTCTTGGTATGCTGACAGCTTAAGGGTTCTCTTCACTAGAACTAAGGGGCCAAGCCCAACCCCTGAAAATCAACCCCACATCATAATCCACCCTCCACCAAACTTTACAATTGGCACAATGCAGTCAGGCAAATCCTGTTCTCCTGGCAACCACCAAACCCAGACACGTCCATCGAATTGCCAGACAGAGCAGTGTGATTGGTCACTCCAGAGAACATATCTCCACTGCTCAACAGTCCAGTTGTAGTGTTCTTTACACCACTGCATCTGACGCTTTGCATTGCACTTGGTAATGTAAGGTTTGGATGCAGCTACTTGGCCATGGAAACCCATTCCATGAAGATCTCTATGTACTGTTTTTGTGCTAATCTGGAGGCCACATGAAGTTTAGAGGTCTTTAGCTATACTGACTCTGCAGACATTTGGCAACCTCTGCACAATGTGTACTTCAGCATGCGCTGACCCCGTTCTGTCATTTTATGTGGCCTACTGCTTTGTGTTGCTGTTGTTCCCAGTTGCTTCCACTTTGTTATAATACTACTGACAGTTGACCGTGGAATATTTAGTAGCAAGGAGATTTTGCAGATGGATTTATTGCACAGGTGGTAACCTATCACGGTACCACGCTTGAATTCACTAAGCTCCTGAGAGCGACCCATTCTTTCACAAATGTTTGTAGAAGCAGTCTGCATGCCTAGGTGCTTTATTTTATACACTGCAAAACAAGGGAAGAAAGGGCGCACCAGTCTAGTGCATTACCTGAGAAGTAACTTTATTAAATCCAAAAGAGATATGTACTTACAAACAACTTTCAGCTCTCAACCATGAGAAGACCCTCAAATCTATGATGCGTTACAAGGGGCAATCCGCTCTTCCTCAGAGCCCAAGGAACATGGGGAGCGCTCCTCGAAATGCATCAGCCATTTAAGGGTCTTCTCGCATTTGGGAGCTGACCTGGTGACTCAGTCACTTTGGATATTGATATGCCTTTAATACTATAGTTGTTTGTGAGTACATCTCTTTTGCATTTAATAAAGTTACTTCTCAGGTAATGTACTAGGCTGGTGCGCCTTTTCTTCCCTTGTTTTGCAGTGAGACTTTTGGGTTTCCCCCAACCCTCAGAGGGCAGCAAGGCTTGTGCTGGCGTTGGATGCACTAAGGACCTGGAGTTCCTTTATCATCTTACCACTCTTGAGGCAGGAGACATTCTTCTTGGCTTTATTTTTACTCCTGTGGCCATGGAAGTGATTAGAACATCTGAATCCAATGATTTGGAGGGGTGTCCCAATACTTTTGGCAATATAGTGTAGATTAAAAAGAAACATTTTGGGGTATGTGGCAATATAGTGTATGTA
The DNA here is from genome assembly GCF_062004578.1 of Staurois parvus. Taxonomy (NCBI): domain Eukaryota; kingdom Metazoa; phylum Chordata; class Amphibia; order Anura; family Ranidae; genus Staurois; species Staurois parvus. The sequence continues at coordinate 8,803,305 of NW_028318060.1, forward strand.
GTTCACCTATGTAAATAACTGTTTGCATAAAGTTCAGCTTCGGGTGTACATATTAGCCTTTAGCTATACATGTCAGCTCTGTTTCACTTCACTTCTTTTAAAATGCAGTATCATTCAAACCTAAAATTGCAGTAGTGATAACAAATGTTTATTCAGTGGCCAGAGAAGTGTTTTGGCTGTAGATTAGGAAACAAAGTGTCCTGTTGCCATGGACAGTTTTTGTGGCTTCCTTAAAGCAGTACTTTACCCATAACAACTTGATAAACAATAAGTTTTATTAGCAAGAAACCTACATTCCACATTAATAAGTACGCCACCAAAATAAGTGTGTCATGTAAATTGCTTCCAGCATTATTCTTGTTACTTCTTGCCGGAGGCTGCCATTTTGCCAAAAATAGAGAACAACTGAGCACGTGCAGAGCAAAGTGAGATAGTGTATTACTGGATTTTAAACAGTATATATACACTTATTTTTAATTGTTTTACATAGCTATAACGGCAAAAAGCGCCAGCATGAAGTGATCTAGCAGGACTTCAGTTTTCTGACTAAGGTTCCACTTCAAGTTTATGAAAAGGTATATGAATGGATATCCATATCACTGGGAATCAGAAGATTGGGCACATTGGATAATTTTAACAACAATATTCCAGTTCTCATTAAACAAAGAGTGCCATATTGTACATTCTGCAGAGACTCTCCTAATATATAAATCCCAGGTGCCACAATAATTTTAATTTGGGAATCTTAACAAAACAAATGAATATGAGCACACATAACTGGAATATCAGAAAGAAATTGATTCAATTTGCTCATTTACAGATTTTCACAGATTGATTTGCTTATCTCTATACCTAAAGTAAATGTTATCTGTCACCACCTCCCCACAACCATCTACCGTCCATCTACACATCCTTAACCAATCAATACAATAGCAGCAAGAACAAGAACATCCGTTGGCATTGCTTGTGTATTATAGAAATAACCTTGAGACCTATTGGTTTTTTAAACAAGGTAGTGCAGAGAGTAAAGGTGTGCTGCATCCATATCAGGTAAACAAGTTTTACCTTGTGTCTGTTTTTGTAAAGTCAGAACAGTTTATAACAATTGATGATTGATTTCTAAAAAAAACCCTGCAGTGTTTTTGTTAAATAGAGGTTTCTGTGGTCATTGGAACAATCTACTGTTAATATATACAGATCAGATTTAGTTTCCAAAAACAAATTTTTCTGTTGAATTGGTACATTGTGCTCATTATCTAATCTATCTGTGAATTTGGGAATATTCTATCTTCTGCTCATCCATGGTCACTGAATTCAGTCAACAGAAACATACAGTTAGACCAAGTTTATACATTTGCATTCCTGTACTTGCCTGCATTTCATATATATATATATATATATATATATATATATATATATATATATATATGTAAAATATAAATTTAAATGATTGTTTTTTGTTTTTTTCTTTTTCAGTTTTCTTCTTGTCTTCAGCTGCTTAATTTTATCAGTGTTTTCCACCATCCCTGAACATCAAGAACAAGCTTCATATTGCCTCTTTGTCCTGGTAAGTGATAATACTACAGTATGCACCATAAGTGAATAATTTGACATATCTTAAGTTAAAAAAGGCACTTGGTGATATATAAAATATTACTATAAACCCAATTAATCAGGTAGTCTGCTGTCTGCTGATGTAATACATTTTGAAAATGTTTGAGACAATTACACTAGCATAGAAAACATTTTGTATTAAATTTCTTATGAAAAGTAAGAAAGTTTACTGATTTTTCTAATCATTAGTGGGTCAATGTAATGATCGACCGAAGTGATGAGAAAATGCAAAGGAGCAAGATGGGAAATTCTCCTCGAACTAATGGATTTCTAACAGTCATGTGGTTTTTGTTCAGTAAAGTCTATTTATTCCAAAATCAAATGCAAAAAGCAAGAAAAATTCTTTCGAACAACATTCAAATGTTCTAAGAATTTTTGTATGTTTTCTTAAGAATTTTTGTTCAAAATTGAATCCATATGTGGCTAACTTTAAGCCATAGCAGATACTAAACCTGAAGTTAGTTACTACTGATGTGACCTAAATTGATTTCTAGTACAGATTTAGGGTGTCCTGATTCTACGATACTGTATATGTCATACATTGACACAAAATGGTGATCCACAACCATGATAAACATGCAAATACATGAACACGCAATGGTGGTTTACAACCAAGGTAAACATGCAAATACAAATATGTTCTGCTGTACAAAGCTATAAAATGTATGTATGTTTTAGATTCACCTAGACCAGGGGTGTCCAAACTATGGCCCCCCAAGTGTTGAGGAACTGCAGGTCCCATGAGGCCTTGCAAGACTCTGACATCCACAGGCAAGACACCCAGAGGCAGAGGCCTGATGGGACTTGTATTACTTCAACAGCTGGAGAGCCATAGTTTGGACACCCCTGACCTAGACTAAGCATGGCCATGTGTTGATCCTTAGATGGATCTTTTCCGTGGCATAGCTTGTTATTCATGTTTTCTTTAGTGAATTTTTAGTATTCTAAATCCACAATAGGAAGTTTGTATGTGACATAATTTTATTAATTGGTGGGCCTTGAAAATTCACCTATGGTTGTGAGTGTGCCTCCCAGAATAAATGTTAGGGACAAACTTTTTTTATTATGTTGAACAAATCACCTTTAGTTCTTTATCTATATGTCCTTGGTATAAAAAAAAGTGCTATTGTGCTTACAATGTCTCTCTGACTTTCCATATCATTATAGTAATAGAGTGGCACCAGAGTTACCTATGTTACCAGATAAGTGGTATACCCCATCTCATGAAATAAGCCTCATTTAATATGTCCATATAGATGGGTTTGCGGCATTCTAGCCATGCAGTGATCATATCATTTGCATCCAGCTAAATCTTTTGCTGTTTCAATGTTGGTATGTGTAAAATTACTAACGTCGTAAGTAGTTCCATGGTGATCCCATCAAATATATTACCACTATGGAAGACAATTATCAGTAACTCATAATAGAAACGCTTGATATATAAATTCACATAAATAGAGCAAAGCATAATAAATCTAAGTATCTACATAAAGCAAAGTAGAAAAATATTAATTATGGTAACGCATGACTAATTGGAAAACATTGACTGTACACAATAAAAAAAGTAACATTTCCCCCCAGATCAGGTATTTCCGCAGTTATGTATGAATATTCACACTAACTATAGATTTGTTCATCCTTTGAGTTCTTTTTATATTTTATATATACTGTATATATAAGTTAATATATTATTATATTTTAGATATGTAGATATTCATTTCTCTTTGACTGATGTGAATATATCATACTTTTATGCAGAGATCCGTAGAAAACAATTCTTGCATGGAAAACTTGCTATTTAGCCTACAGTATTTATTGTGGGATCATGTAAAACAGACGTAATCCTAGAAATATCCACTTAAAATGGCTGAAAGTAAATGCTGGATTTAGAGATGTATACTCCCAGTTTGTTCTGCATTCCATGAGATCAGTTAACATATTTAGCATGGTTATTACATTTGGAAGACAAGTGATTGAATGGTAATAAATTGAAAGAATAGCTAGTTATATAGTTGGGTTCATTTTTCTACATTTTGCCAAAAACGAATACAGTGTACTTTGCTAGCTTTTCGGTGCCCTATCCTAACTTTTTTGAGACATGTTGCTGCCATCAATTTCAATATTGTCTAATGTTTTCTATTTTCTATTGTGAAAAAATATGGATTCATGAGATTTGCAGATCATTGCATTCTGTTTTTAAGTAGATTTTACACAGCATCCCAACTATTGGTTGTATATAGCTTATCGTCAACTCTGAACTACTGCTGACAGAGGAAAGTATTGGCCCTTGAGGCTAGTTGAGATTTGCACTGACACCCAGTGATCATCTCTCCCAAATGGCAGGGCCATGGTATAGGTAAATGGTTCTCTGTAGACATCTGGAGACAGACTGTTCACATGAGACATATTTACTGCATCAAACTGTATATTAAACAGCAGAACTAAAATGTGTCAAGCAATTCTGCTATAGCCCATCTGCCTTTTTGCATGTTTTATTTTGTTGTGGTGCAATTGTGATGTGTCCTAAAGCATTTTATATAAGTAGGATTTTTTAATGCAGCACAGAATGCACGGCTATGAGCTACACCAAAACCAACAAGTAACATAATGTTACGCAAATTGACTTGTTAAGGTGTCACCCAGTGCTCATATAATATATTACATCTTCCTATATATGGTATATGACTTCACTACTTCACTACTTAAACAGATTTTGTTATCTAGGTTACTGTATTTTGGTGTCACTTTATTAGTCCTTTTTGTTTTTGTTAGCTCATGGCCCAGTTGTAGATATGATGTATCTATTGGATTGTCTTCAGTTAGGACTTGTTTACACTAACGTCAAGGCCTGCTGCTTCCCTGAAAAGCTTGTTTGGATAGTATTTCAGAGATATTTGACAGCTGTTGAGGTGGCACACTATCGTGCTGCCCCTGTGTTGTTCAATGGAGTACATTGCAAACTATGCTGCGTGCCATGCAAAAAATGCATGATGCCATAAATGCAAGGAAATGGGGCACTTTGAGGAAAGATATAGCAAGCAGTGAGATCCATGGAAAATATAGCCATCAATTAAGAAAATCCTTCCTAACACTGTAGTAAGCCATATTGCTAGAGACCTAGAATGAACACTTTGTTTAACTTGCATATGAGAGTCACCAAGGAGTTGCAAAACAAAACAAAGACTAATTGAACTATACTGGTGGACAGGACTAGTAATTGCCATTTAGTCCCGTGTTACATGTCAGGTTTATGACAAATCTGTTGTCACACACACTCCACCACTCCAGCTAGTGCCATATCCTGATTCTGCTTGGGCGAAACTTGCTATTGATATTGTAGGTCCGTTCACAGAGGCACCTGTGGACTGCCAATTTGCTATAACAATAATGGATTATTACAGTAAATGGCCAGAAATTGCATTTGTCTCAAATATAACATATACTACTGTAATTAAATTTATCTCCACAGTTTATAGCATTGAAGGTAACCCAAAGGAATTAGTGTCTGACAGTGGATCACAAATTGTTTAATCTTTGAATTTGAGTTTGAATTCCTTCCTGTGAGGGAAATATTGTGCATAGGAAATCATTGGTTGATTATTCCTGAGCATGTGAAGACATTCAACATAAGCCATAAAGAAACTCTACAGTCTCAGCTCTTACAGGAAAATCTTGGAAAGTTTTTATTACAGGGTTCTTATATGTCTACAGAGTGACTAGACAGGTGGATACACATGCATCACCAGATGAACAACTACATAGCAGACAACTACTACATAGCAAACAACTACCAGCTGAACATATACTGTATAAAAAGTAAACCAGGAATAAAGTTCCTCCAAAAAGTAGGTCCAAATAATTTGACTAGAAATAATTACTTTATTGAAAAGGATTCAAAATATTGAAGTTGCACAGCTATGGCTTCTGCCACTGTAATATTTATACAGCAAACAATAAATAAATAAATAAATAACCTTCACTCTTTATCAAACAAATGACAACATTGTCAATTAAAAACAGGCCCCAATGTGTAAGTAAATAATATAGCAGGTACCATTAGATATTTCCTAACATAGGCATGTGCACAGGTTGTGCCGGATGTGCCTGGGCACATTAGCATTGTCTCTCCTTGTGCCAACGGGGAGATAAGAAAGATCTCCCTCTTACCAGCTCTGCCATAAGAAAAGTGCTTATGCACTTCTCTTTCACTGTGCCGGCAGGGAGATCAATGTGCTGTGGCCATATATATGTAGCCACACACGCATGTGCGTTTAAGCTTTGGGGTGCACACCCTAATGCAATAGGCTGTGCACACCTATGTTCCCTAAATTTGGAATATTCATATATTGCTATCAAAATAGTGTGTTAAATATATCTAGGTGGGAAATGGTATAGGCTGAACAACTGCATATCAAAAAACTACTATATAGCAGACAAATATGCACTTACCTGTATGTTCCAGACTAGTGATGGGCTGCATGTTTGCGTCAAATGTAAGTTTGACTCGAACATGGACCGTTTGTGTGTTCATTGAACACATGAATGGTACAGGCGTTCGACGGGCTATTCACCCACCATGCCTCACAATGCACTGCGCCCTGACAGTGCATTGTGATTGGCCAAAGCACTGCACCTGACCACCCCCTTGTGATGTCATCACTCTACTTAAGAACTGTCATCACAGCGCAGCTATCAGACGGTGAGACCAGCGTCAAGGGCAGGGCGGATTTTATTTTCTTTTTTCAGTTCGGCTGTGGTGGCAGGCATTGTGATTGACATTGGATCTACTACGGGGGACATTTTTTAAATTTTTATTTTTAATAAAGGACTTGTCAAAGACCGTCTCCTGTCTTTTTTTACACTACATTTTTTTTGTGAATGGGTAGTGGTACCATGCACCAGGATCTGGGGGCTCCCTTGTTAAAAGGGACTTCCAAATTCCTATAAGCTCCCTTCTCGCAGACCCCCACAATCACCAGCCATGGTTGTGGGGAAGAGACCCTTGTCCCCATCAACATGTTGAGGGCATGTGGCCTGGTATGGTTCAGGAAGGGGGGGCACTCCCTCATCCCCCCCCTTTCCTGACGTGCTGGGCTGGTATGGATGGCCATTTTTTAAAATTTTGTCACGGGGGTTACCCTCAAAATGCATACCAGACCCAAAGGCCTTGGTATGGATGGGAGGGGGGACAATATCCATATCGGAGTCCGATCCATTATGCTTCCCAATCCGCAGATCCAAATCATCCTGCGGGGATCGTCAGCATGCAACCTATACAGGGTGACACCAGACCCGCTCCAAGAAAAGGTAAGATGTAAAGAAAGGCAACGATCCCTGCAGGATGGATCGGATCTATCCTGCGGGGATCGTTAGATTGCTTTAAAACTTACCTTTTTGTGGAGCGGGTCCGGTGTCACCCTGTGCGGTTGGTGTCACCCGGTGCAAGCCGCATCCCCTGCACCTGCCTCGGGACGCCACTGACTGATCATAAATATGGTGTGAAAGAGTTACACTTTTAGCCTAAATCTCTAGTTAAGAACCCTGGCTTACTGAAACAGGGAGAACCCAAATTTTCCAAACCCCTTAGACAAGTCAGTAAGGCCCTTACACCTATAAAAGGTCTTGTGAACACATATGGAATGTAAATTGCCATGTGCCTTTTAGACATGACTTTTCAGAAGTTTTATTTGACAAAGGACATTTTCCTGTTCCTAATGATAACAATTAAACTGTCAGTCTAAAACTGCTCTGCATCCCAGTCTACATACAGAAAGTTTGCAAAATCCCAGAAATCTTTACATTCTTTTTAACTAAATTTACCTATTTAGAAATTCCTACAATCACTCCTTAACCAATCTTGCAATCTATTGATGTATCAACCAAATATTTGACTGAAAACATGTTTTAGGTGCATATAAACACCAAATATTTGCACTGTGCTTTTGGGATTGTCAAGTAGATTGAATAGCTAAAGAGGTATTTAAAACACGAAGAAAGGGATTATGTTGGCATGTCATTTCCTTTCAGCTGCAGAGTGATACTTCATGTAAGAGTACTCTGACTTTCAGTCTTGAGTGATATATAGAGGGGAGTTCTGCATTCTCAGGAGATATAACATACACTGTCTCCAGGATGCACACAGCTTATACAGAGACTTGCTGCACAGGTGTTCAGTATTTTTCTGCAGACTGCTGGCTCTTCTTACAGTAGGCTAAACAGAGTCTTGTGGGATCAATTAACCTTTACCACTCACTGACATGTTACGGCTTTTGATCTTTCTTCCTGTCATATCAACACTTCACTGAACATTTGATATCCCCTGGGCACTTAATACAGGGATAAATATATATTCCATGATATTTCTAGAGTACATTTTATCTGAGATAATACAGTTCATACCACTGTTATGCTACCTGAACATATAACATTCAACCTTGTTTATAAATTGAGTGCTAGTGACCAAGGGAGAAGAGGCTTCTCACTCGGAACATTTGTGAAAGGGTAAGGGTTATGTACAGTGATGAGTGCTAAGATAAATGTCTTTTGTGCTCTGGAACCTAACAGAAAGTATGTAACTGGGTAACATTGCTGTACTGAGACAGATGTCGAAATTCTAGGTCCTTTCTATCACTAGTCATCATTAGTACTTAAATACTGCACTGAAAGAGGAAGCTGTTAGGTACCATTTACATATGGTAGAAATTGGGGATGTCTTGTCACCCTTTTGCGGGTAACAGGAGTAGGTATAGGTTTGCATAATAGAGCATCTCGAACTTAGGGCCTCTAAGATCTGTATTTATGTGCATGTAGCAGGTAAAGTGGTAGTCTAATAAGCAACTATGGCTACAGGCTGTTTTAGCATAGTTGTTTTTAACCTAAAATGCTTTAAAATAATAGTCCACTTTTTACAAAAATGTAATAAATACCCCAAAATTAAAAATATAAAAAATGTGTATATTGAAGCATGTAGAACAATGCAACTGTGAACAATGTGTTGCAGCTGCAATGTGCAGGCTCCTGCATTGTTTATCACCAACCCCAAGTACAGAGGTACAGATCTTCTGTTATGGGGCTGGAGGAAGTAAACCATTGATTACAAGTGCAGTGACGTCATCACACATGTGCTGGTGGGATCTGTGGGCACTTCTGCCATGGTCGTAGATGGCCGTTGTAGTCTTCCCAGTCATATATCTCTGGGTGTTGATGACACAATATGTGATGGCGCCACGAACAGCTGCATTAGATTTTAAAAAATACAGGATGCTGCAGGGAGAAGTACTTACAATTTAGTTAAGTGATGAAGGGGCAGTTTGAGGGTGGGGAATGTGACCCTAAATGTGTGCTCTAACATGTTTTTATCCTCACAAAACTGTACCCTTTTTCCACATGTTTTTCTGTAATATAGTATCACTACAAAACCAAGCATACATGTTTGTTTTTCCGAAGGAAAATATTGTATGGTTATTCATCCCTGTTTCCAATAAACAGTTCCCATACTGAGGGGGTCTGTGCTCAGGAAATAAATGTCCCCACCATTGTTCTCAGCCACCCAGCGTTGTAGCACATACCCCATACTGCACAGTCACCTGCTCGTTGTACTTTACTGGTGCCAACCCAGTTTTAAAACTGAAAAAAAATGGGGTAATGCCTGAACAGTCACTGCCTAACAATTGCCTGGAAGAGCTTGGAGAAGGAGGTTAGGAACTATGCTGGAATTATTAGGTTGAGCTGGGGAATCGGGCACAGTCTGTGCACTTGAAGAGGTATATTATTATGTGCTCATTATTCTAAGTTTTACATATAGTTCCATAACAGTGAGATATACAATATGGCTCACTGTGTCAGTGTGTGTGTGTGTGTGTGTGTGTGTGTGTGTGTGTGTGTGTCTGCTGTTCAGAATAATTTTGTCCAACGGGCTAGAAATATAGGATACATCATATGTGGGTAAATGAAGATCTGCTATATTCTGCTCTCTGTGCTTTACTTACTCTTGACCTCTGCATTTTGTGAGTTACTTACCCCTGACTTCTGCACTCTCTACATTATACACTCCTACACTCTAGAAGCAAATTAGACTTTATTAAATTATTACCTCATGCTTACTGCAGTTTGGCCACAGACACAATTCTTTGGGGTGCACGTTGCACCACTTTCTCTTTAAGGCCATGTTAAAAATTAGGACATAATTTTGGGGGAGTGGCTATTAAAAGGGATGTGGTTTTGCAGGTGTGGTTAAAAGTGGGGGTGGTCAGTAGGGTGTCTCCTGGATTTCCTTTTAAAAATTAGGTAACCCTAGAATATACATATACAGTATATATTCTTTAAAGTTATCCAATGTAAAGCTCTCTAATGAAGAACAGTATTGACCTACATGTCCTTCCTGCATGTCTAAGACAATGAATCTGAGTGAAGTTAAGTTCATAGTATTGTGGATTGTCATCCATCAACCAAATATCTCGAAGATAGAGCACCATTCCAGACCTGCACCTTTCTGACTTGCTGCAGATGCCCAGGGTGCTTGCTCAAGAAGCCTGTCTCCACTCACCATGGAAGGAAACTGATGAATGGGAGCTGCACACCAACCCAATCTTCCAAAAAAATTTTATTTGACCATCAATAATGCAGCTCCATCCATATCATCCCCTCCCAGGAAACCCCACTGCTTGACACATTTTACCCCTGCTGGCTTAATTGCAAGGTTCAAACCAGTAGTGGTGAAACACTTCAAGAATAGGTGGCTCATGGGTGGGGATGACATAAATGCAGCTGTATTATTGATGCTGAATAAAAATCTTTTGGAAAAGCGGGCTGGTGTGAGGCTCCCATTCAACAATGTCCTTTGATTATGGATTGCCAGTTACAATTATCTGCAGATAACATTAACCTCTTTGTTGTAGGCTCCTGCCAAATCACATTTTGACTAGGTTAATGGCCTTAAATGTTTATTAATATACAAATAAATATGCTACCAATAGCATATAAACATTGCTATAGGGATGTAACAAAAAAATAAGAACGACGTGCTTCTCATAGCATATCACTATGTTCTGTATGTTCTTTACTCTGCTGCACTGAAGATGACAGCAAACATCATCTTAAATGTTCAGTTATAATTCAAGCACATTTTTAGTTTTAAAACAATATACTATTGTCATATTGTTTGGTTTTAAGAAACCTTAATAGTGAAATATTCCTTTTAATAGCAAAGAAACCATTAATGACTCCATACAAACAAACCAGGTTTATGGATCAGCTACATAGCATAGTTAAACATGCAAAAATGCCCATTTTACTTATGAAAATGTGAAAAATAAAATTCTTAAAGAAGAACTTTGGAATAGCAAAAAAATCACCTATTAGTTTACCCCCTAAACGAAACATTAAACAGTTAATACAATTTTGAACATCCTTACCATTAAGGAGAAAAGTCTAATTGAATGATCATGACCTCATCTCTGCAATTTAAAACATAACAGCATCTGCTCTGCCAAGCAGGACGTGTAACAGCAGGGATTACATCATATTATCTCCTTTTTCTGCATTAAAAGGAAACTACAGTTCCCATCAACCATAGAGAATTGTAGTGAATGTGGGTGGGTACACTAGGCCTGTACATGTTGAATGTGTCTGAGAGTGTTGTTCCATCCAGCACTGCAAGTGGGGCTGAATTACATCATTGCTTCTTGGAAAAAGAACTACAGAAGGGATGTGTCATGACCAATGGCTGTGAGAGTAGAAGGCATAGCAGCCAACGGTCTTAAATAGGAAACCAAAGAGAATTAATGGTTTGATTTGAAAAAGAATAGGTTATTTCAGAGCAGAAGCTGGATGACATGTTCAGTTACTGTAAGGTAGGAAATCAGCAACAAGGACATGTAAAGAAGTTTTTGCCTGGAGTTCTACTTTAAGGACTTTTTCTCACAGAGCTGGCATTTTAGTTTTTTGTTGCTACTCTCAGTTTGAAAAACCCACTGATTTCTTAAATCCCTTGAGGACTTCAGTGGTTGTATATCCCCACCAGACTTCCCAGTAAGCTACAGCTGCCACATGCAATTCAGAATTAATGATGGTGTTATGCTATCTTTCTCTGTCCAATCACCAGTTGGGGGTACCAAGGTGACCTAATTGCGTTGCTTACCTGCAAAAATTGAGGTCACCAGGCTGACTGTACTGTCTGGTAGGGTAGTGTAAACGTCAGGACAAGGTCTGCAGAAATAAAAATCCTTTAGCAGGTAAGACAAAACATGTACTTCACCTGTGTATTTTGCTGGAGTTTATCTTCAATCTATTTAAATATTCAACAGAATAGTATTCAAGTGTCTTATTGTTTCACAGCACTCCAAAACACTTTTATTTACCACATTTAATAATAAGACTTGAAAAAGCTGGTCCTCTTCTCAAGCAGCCGAGTCACTTATTACTGCTCATGTAGAGCGTCTCTCTGGAGTCCTTTATATTTTTTTTATAAAAGAGTTTTGTTATATAAAAGGTTCCACGACTAATATCTTCAATCCCCCTATGAGTTTAGGTAAAGTGACTCTGAATGATATCCTGATTCTCCAAAAATATTCCACACACATCCACTACTTATTGGTTTTGTAATCTTGTTTTCCTGACTATTTTCTTATTGTGTTTTATGCTTTGTAAAGTATTTTGTGAGCTCCTGAACCTCTCTCACTACAAATCCCATAGTACATGGTCCAGCAGTGGTTATGTGTACTGCTCTATGCACACTATAAATCTCATAGTACATAGTCCAGTAGTGGTTATGTGTACGACTCTATGCACACAACAAATCCTATAGTACATAGTTCAGTAGTGGGTTTGTGTACGACTATGCACACAACAAATCCTATAGTACATAGTCCAGTAGTGGGTTTGTGTACTGTTCTATGCACACTATAAATCCCATAGTACATAGTCCAGTAGTGGTTATGTGTACGACTCTATGCACACAACAAATCCTATAGTACATAGTCCAGTAGTGGGTTTGTGTACGACTATGCACACAACAAATCCTATAGTACATAGTCCAGTAGTGGGTTTGTGTACTGTTCTATGCACACTATAAATCCCATAGTACATAGACAACTAGTGTTTATGTGTACTACTCTACGCACACTACAAATCCCACAGTACATAGTCCAGTAGTGGGTTTGTGTACGACTCTATGCACACAACAAATCCTATAGTACATAGTCCAGTAGTGGGTTTGTGTACTGTTCTATGCACACTATAAATCCCATAGTACATAGACAACTAGTGTTTATGTGTACTACTCTACGCACACTACAAATCCCACAGTACATAGTCCAGTAGTGGGTTTGTGTACGACTCTATGCACACAACAAATCCTATAGTACATAGTCCAGTAGTGGGTTTGTGTACTGCTGTATGCACACAACAAATCCCATAGTACATAGTCCAGTAGTGGTTATGTGTACTACTCTACGCACACTACAAATCCCACAGTACATAGTCCAGTAGTGGTTATGTGTACTACTCTATGCATACTACAAATCCCATAGTACATAGTCCAGGAGTGGTTATGTGCAGTGCTTTCTTCTTAGAGAATAGGTGCAGGAACTCACCCTCCCTAGCCAACACTTTGCCCCCAACCCCACTCTTCCTTGGGGAGAGACGTAAGGCAGTGCCAAATCTGCTCAATGCTCGAGGCACAAGAGGCACAGAGCACCGCACTCAGGAGCACATAACACACAGGGCTCAGGAGAGTGTACTGTGCAGTACTGAGGTGTGCATATCACACAGGGCAGAGAATATAATCTGCACAAGGAAGAGTACTTACATATCTCCCCAATGTAACCATCTATTGCTCACCTCTGCACCCCCACATTTACAGCTCACCTCTGCAACCCTGTGCACAGCTCACCTATGCTTCCCATCCACAGTTCATCTTTTCTTCACCATGTCCTCAGCTCACCTCTACTCCCCCCCCCCCCCCCCCCGACTGCAGCTCACCTCTACTTCTACCTCTCTGCAGCTCACCAATGTACCCTTGCCCAGACCTCACCTTCTCCCTATCCACAGCTTACCTCTTCTTCCCTCTGTCCTCAGCTCACCTCTTCTTCTCCCCATCTGCGGCTCACCTCTTCTTTCGCCCATCCACAACTCACCTCTTCTTTCCCCTGTCTGCAGCTCACCTGTTTTTCCCCCAACCACAGTTCACCTATTCTTCCCTTCATCCACAACTTATCCCTTCTTTCCCTGATCCACAGCTCACCTCTTCTTCCCCTTGTCAACAGCTGACCTCTGTACCTCTGCCCAGAGCTCAACTCTGCACCCCTGTCCACAGTTCACCTTAGCTCCTCCTCACAACTCACGTTTGTACCCCCTGTCAACAACTCAGCTCTGCACCACCACCACCCCCCACCCACAGCTTACACTCCCAGTCCACAACAACAACCTGTCTCTGCCCCTTCCACATTTCACTTCTGCACCCCCATTTACAGATTACCCCAATCCACAGCTCTCATCTCTTCAGTCCTCCAACTTCATCTTCACCCCCTGCCACCTCTACACAACCTGCAAATGCTTCCTTCCCAGCTCTTGCATGTGCACAACTTGCCCTCCCATTACACAACTCTCACTTTGCGCAACCTACCCTCCCTTTCCAGCTCTCGCCTCTTTTCACAAAGTAACCCCCTCTGCGGTTCACAGCTGTCACCTCCCCATTGATGCCTCTCTGCACAACCACTCGTCCCCCTCCCTCTCCCTTCACAGGTTTTGTTCACCTCCTCTCAAAAGCTTCATAGCATAGGACAGCACAGTGGCTTAATGGTTAGCACTTCTGCCTGGCAGTACTAGGGTCGTTGGTTTGATTCCCAACCACTGCACCACCTGCATGAAGTTTGCATGTTCTCCCTGTGCTTGTGTTGCCTTCGGGTACTCCAGTTTCCTCCCACACTCCAAAGACATGCTGGTAGGTTAATTGGCTCCTGTCTAAATTGTCCCTAGTATGTGTATATATGAAAGTGAGTTAGGGACCTTAGATTGTACAACCCTTGAGGGTTAGGGACTGATGTGAACGTACAATATATATGTAAAAGTGCTGTGTAAATTGATAGTGCTATAAATGTGCCTGTAATCAATAAATAATAGTGGTGCAGTGGTCAATAGTCTGTTAGGAGTGCATGGGCTTTCTTCTTTTCCAGCAGCCCCCAGCTATCAGACTTGTGTAGCACAGAGCTGAGGGGGAGTTTTAGAACACTTACTTGGCTCTGAGCTACACAGGTCTGACATACAGGGCGGGACAGGAGCCGCCTCTCGACACACCAGAGGAGAGGTGCGGCGGTCCCGGCTTGGGGACCCAGGGCACACACTGACATATGCCCTGCTCTACACAATCCCTGAATGCCCAGCAATAGGACACATAAGCCAGTAGAGGAACTGAGTAGTGCGAAAACTTCCTCAACTGCCTTCTGTGATTAGTGACAGGTTGGCTGATAAAAAGCCCTGTTATGTTTACTACTCTATGCACACTACAAATCCTATAGTACATAGTCCAGTAGTGGGTTTGTATACTGTTCTACGCACACTATAAATCCCATAGTACATAGTCCAGTAGTGGTAATGTGTACTACTCTATGCACACTATAAATCCCATAGTACATAGTCCAGTAGTGGTAATGTGTACTACTCTATGCACACTATCAATCCCATAGTACATAGTCCAGTAGTAGTTATGTGTACTACTCTACACACACTATAAATCCCATAGTACATAGTCCAGTAGTGGTAATGTGTACTACTCTACGCACACTATAAATCCCATAGTACATAGTCCAGTAGTGGTAATGTGTACTACTCTACGCACACTATCAATCCCATAGTACTTAGTCCATTAGTGGTAATGTGTACTACTCTATGCACACTGTAAATCCCATAGTACATAGTCCAATAGTGGTAATTTGTACTACTCTATGCACACTGTAAATCCCATAGTACATAGTCCAGTAGTGCTTATGTGTATTACTCTATGCACACTGTAAATCCCATAGTACATAGTCCATTAGTGGTAATGTGTACTACTCTATGCACACTGTAAATCTCATAGTACATAGTCCAGTAGTACTTATGTGTACAGTAGTGGTAATGTGTACTGTTTTATGCACACTACAAATCCCATAGTACATGGTCCAGTAGTGGGTTTGTGTACTGTTCTATGCACACTATAAATCCCATAGCACATAGTCCAGCAATGGTTATGTGTACAGCTCTATGCACACTACAAATCCCATAGTACATTGTCCATAGTCCATATCGGGAGTGAGCATGAGAGGGTGGCTACATTTCTACATATAGTGGGACCATGGAGAATGAATGCAGTTAAAGCAGATTTCCACCTGAAAAAAAAAATAAAAGTCAGCAACTACAAAAACTGTAGCTGCTAACTTTTAAAATACAGCCACTTACCTGTCCCTCGATCCACCAATGTCCTCACCAGCGCTGGTTTCACCGGCCGTCTTCTCTCCCTGGCGCCAGCATCTTCAGTGTGGGCACCTGGCTGTGACAGCTTGCGGCTACACATCCGGGTGCCCACTGTGCATGCACGAGAAGCGCTGCGCTTTGTGAATAGTCCCGTAGTCATCTGGGACCTGTCACGTGTCCCAGAAGACTACGGGGGGGGGGGACATCTTTCGCTTCCGAATATGTAAGCGATCGCAGCAGAAGTGGGAACGAGTACCTGTCAAATTCGGGTACCCGCACCCAAAGGTACCGATCCTTAATGGGGAGCAGGGGACAAAGGCTTAAAGCGGAACTTCACCTTTTGGGTGGAGTCCTGCTTTAACTTCTAACAGGAAGTCAGATCACAGCAGCAAAAAAAAAATGTGGAAATTTGGAGGAGGCTGATAGCAAAAGAAGGTTTTTGTTTTTTTTGGTTACAAATACTGTATATACTTGAATAAAATTGTTTTCTAAACCAGGGTTTAGTGTCACTTTATATTTGTGTTCAGATGTGGGATAGCTGTTTTATAGACCTGAATCAAAAATGAACTGTCTTAAAAGTGCTTACATAAAAAGAGTAATTTCAGGGATTTCTACAGTAGAAAATCAGGGCAACTTCTGACGTGAAAATAAGGGCATAAGGGAGCCCAGCACATTTATATTTCAGCCAAGATGTTCACAGAAGGTTTGTTTTTCAATTCACAATGGTAAATCTTTGCTGACCCTGCAATGTGCAGTCTCCATGCTTAGCTGTGCTCTCAGTTAGCATGTATGCTTATGATCCTAGGAGGCAAATGACTAATTAATTGAGTCCTTTGTGTCCGACAGCACAATATGTACAGTATATGCAACTTCTCAGTTGCCATCCAGAATTAACTCACCACAGACAGGGCCACCATTATCATCAAGCATGCTGTTCATTTATAAACACTCATAGAGATTCAGAAGTGTGTGTTTGTGCCTATCATATATCCAGAATCAAATGTATCAAATCACACTGACATTGAAAGCAGGCATTTCAGGGGCATTTTTAACGCTCCTCAAACGCCTATGCAAATGATACTATGGGCAGCACACAGTACTGTTCACTTTATCAAAACAGGGAGTATTAGCGTCGCGTTGCTTTAATGCAACCACTAATGCGCTGGCAGACATTTCTGGTGCCATTGCGATGTGTTAATAACATTACAGTTTATTATAGGCGTTTGTGGTGTGGTTTTAACGCTTGTAGAATGCTTATAAAACTCTTCAAAACTGCACATAGGGCGTTTAGGGAGTGTTTTTAATGCTTATAAAAAGCCAGTCTAACTCCCATGCTAAAGCTCATTAATGCCTGTCTAACACCTATACTACAGATATAGGAGAGTTTGATAAGAGTTTAGAAATTTAGTCAAGTGTGAACAAGCCTTAATGTGTTTATTATTTAAAAGAAAAAAAACAAAACTTTATAACCAATTTGAAAATAATATTACAACGCTTGGCTTGTGGTTGCAGTGTGGCCCTATCCACTTGCACTTGGCCACAGTGCTGCCTGCCAAACATGACATGCTCTGTAATTTATAGTTACATAGTTAGTCTGGCTGAAAAAAGACAAAAGTCCATCCAGTTCAATCATTAAAAAAAAAAGTTATAATCCTACACCCACAGTTGATCCAGAGGAAGGCAAAAAAAATGCAGCAAAGCATGATCGATCCAATTTGCTCCTGCAGGGGAAAAAATTCCTTCCTGATCCCCCGAGAGGCAATCGGATATTCCCTGGATCAACTTTACCTATAAATGTTAGTAAGTTATGCTGCAGTGATATGTACTATTTCCTTCAGCCTCCATTGTACAGTTTAGGTGGGAGTTCAGGGAGTAGTAAAAACGTAGCCTCTTTATTTACCTCCCCCTGGCTGCCAGTGTGAATATGGCCCAAGTACAGAGTCGGTGTATGCTACAACTATGCAACAAGCTACACAACTCAGTAAGACTAGGAAATGAAAAGGACTAGGAATAGGAAATAAAATTGGCTTGATATCAAATTTAACAGAGAGGTCTGTCCAAGAACATTGATTACCCGGAGTTTAACATGGAAAAAGCAATTTAAATTAGTGTGCGTACTGGATTTCTGCTAAGCATGCTGGTACAATTCAAATGATCTCTGACCACATGTTTAACTGTTTGAAAAGCAGAAAAATATTTTGATGAATATACCGTATGTAACTGAACTGTTTCACATTTTCGTGAAAAAGCCCTCTGAATACCAAAGGGTTTCATTGCATTTATTTCCTTGTTTATCATACAGTTACAGTATATCCACAAAACTCTTGATTTTGATATTACTGTTTTTTTGGACATTTATTAAAACAAAATGCAAAAATAAAAATATTTCTTCTTCTAAACCCACCGGCAATAAAGCCAGAGCTAGAGTGATTTAGAAAGAAAGAGTGTTTGAGAAACACAGACCAGACACAGGCCACAGTCATAAAAAGTGCAACAAGAGCTATCAGCCAGCATAGAAATGCCAGATGATGTAGTGGGAGCAAAATATACGAGTGATTTATACTGGAGGAGGGTCAGTGGAACCAGAGTGGCCTGGAGAGTTATTACCTGTAGGATCCAGGGAGATCCAAAAAGCGTGTTGACCCTTTTGGGTTGCATCAAGGAGATGAGGGGGCATGCCTGCCATCTACGGATTTATGCTCACCATTTGTACCAGCACTAAAGCACTTTTTGAAGATAAAGGCACTGCTACACATTGATTGTCATTGCTGCAATTTGCTGCATTTCTTTTTGGACACTTTTGATTTTGTTTTATGTGTATTTATTGAATGTGGGTATTTTACACCAGTCACTTTATTTTGATATATATCCCTATTTTGGGATTCACTTTATATATCACTTAGAGTTTTGGGAGTTTGTTCCCATTTGGGACTGGTTGTTGTCACTATTAAAGGGTCCCTGGATAGGACCATTTTCATTATTTGCACTTTATGATATTGGATTTTATCGCGTTTTCAGGCGCTCGTTTTTAGATCCTGAAGGATCTCACACATAATTTTTGATATTTGTGCATTTATGTACTTTTTTGTATTATTTATTGTGTATTTGCACATTAAGCTTTAGCGCTACACCATTTTCTGTATATTATTCACTTGTCCACATATAGGTAGAGGATTGGGTGTTAGCAGCATATTGTTATTTAGGTTTCCATAGTAGCGCAGGGGGATCCTTGTCATCGTCAATGTCTTATTTGCTGCCTTGTGATATGTTAAAATACAGTTGAAAGTGGTTTTATTATATCTGTTTCCCTGCTATCTCAGTGGACTACAAAATACCCCTCCTTGTTATGGAGAAGAGAGGGAAGTTTTATATAACCCAGCACAGTGTTATGCAGTCCTAACAAACTCCTTGTCCCAGGGTGACATCGCTGCTCAGTATAGTTGTCATCTTAGAACAGAAAGTGTGTAATGGCAGGATTATCAGGTGAAAATAAAGGAAATATAGGTCTATAAAAGAAAATGAATGTAGCCACCACATCTAAGGACTGCTAAACTGCAATGCTTGTAATTTGTCTTGTTGGGCTTAGATGTACTTTAAATTTAAAAAATTCTACCAGCAGATAAACACCAGCTGAGTTATAGCTCATATGGGTTTTTTTGTTTTGTTTTTTCTTTGGGAAAGGACATTGAAAGGTGCTTTGACAGAAGTGGGTAAACTTGTATTATTTTTTTTTGTTATATACCACCCATGACTTCCCCCTATTTCCTTACATAATTTAGATTTCTCTGAAACAGTTGTTTAGTTTATTTTCAAGAGTCTAAAATTTATAGATTTCGTTTTTGGATATAGGGTTGAATCATTTGCTTATTAGCAAAGTAGTTATGCACTGGAGGATTTGGATACCTATTTTGAATGCAGAAGTGTAAATTGTAAAACTGTGAAATAAAATATAAGACATAATTCTGTAGCAAGCACAGTAGAAGCAGTCATGGAAGATACAATTTTTTTTTTTTAGTTCGGGTAGATGTAGTATCAGCTAATGGTGCTAATGGTGACCATAGAATACCATGAGTTAGGGCTAATCTCACTGATAGTATTGAGCAGGGGTGATGGTAGGATTGTAAATGATCCAGGGCACACTGAGGAAACAATTCAGCAGTGCACATAGCTTGCCATGGTGACCAGAGAGCATGACTAGATCACAATTGGCTGTGGGAGGGCCAGGCCTTTTTATGATACTCTTTATTTAACTAAAAATCACTAATTTTTGCTACAAAATTACTTAGAACCTCCCAAAATTATATATATATTTTTTAGCAGAGGCACTAGAGAACAAAATGGCGGCTACTGTATTTGTTTTATGTCAAACGGTTTTTGCGCAGCGGTTTTTCAAACGCAATGTTTTTGGAAAAAGTACACTTTAATGAATTAAAAAAAAACACAACACAATATACTGTATGCCCAAGTTTTTGCAAAATATGGAAGATGATGTTACGCCAAGTAAATAGATACCTAACTGTGAGGAACCATAAACCAGGCAGAGAAAGAAAGTGCAGTTAAAATCACACCTTTAATGGAATAGCACAAATAACGCAGTTCAGGAACTTAGTCAAAAACAGAAGCCAGGGTTTGGATGCCATAGCGGGGACTAAGAGTCAGGTCAGGAAACCAGAAGTCATCATAGCCAGGAGCAAAAACCAGGAACAGGATTTGGTAGAGAAGTCAGACAGACTGAGCAGTACACAGGAACACCAACAGGAACACACTGGAGATCATGGACCACACCAGGGCAAGCTGGAAATGAGCTAAGCTGCTAAAATAGCAAAAAGGGCTGGCAGTGGGCTAGATTAATGAGGCAGGTAATATTCCCAAAGGCCAGTTTATGAGGATTAGGTGGAATTGTAATAATTTAGATGAGTTTCATGTGCAATCTGCAATAAAAGTAAATTTTTGGAAAGAGGCTATGAGATGACGTTTTTGGATGATACCATTAAATAAGTAGCTGATACTAGTAAGGATTTTTTCTTAGATGACCATATCAATAGGACACGGTCCAAAAATGGTTTGCCCTTTCATTACTAACTTTTTCATACAGCACATGCAAGTTAGGAATATTATAAGAAAGCATTTGGAGATTTTGAAAACTGAGCCTGTTTTGGCTAATTTATTACCAGAAAGACCTGAATTAGTCTTTTGTAAAGTGCCCACATTGAGGGATAAACTAGACCCCAATGTGAGTGATCCTCCTAAATAAGTGCCCTTATTCATGAGATGAGGTTTTTATCCTTGTAACATGTCAGGAGCCGACTGGTGGCAGCCTCTAGCGACCCACAGGCCAGAATTCCCCAGGGCGCGGAGTCTAAGCCTCAGTCTGCTAGTTCACCAGAGCCCCTGATGGTGGGGATGGACTTGAAGCAGGCTGAGACCAGGTCGCGACCCCCGAGTACAACCAGCTGTGGTAGAGGTAGCCACCAATGGCAAGTGGAAGGTGGGAGCCAGATGTGAAGAGGTAGTAGCGTAGTCAGACAGGCTGGATCAGTAACAGCAGAGGCAGATGGTACAGAGCGGCAGGCAAAAAGGATAAACAGGTCACCAACTCGTTCAGCAACAGGAGGTCAGACAATCAGGATCAGGCAGAGAATAGTCAGGATGAGCCAAAGGTCAGAGCAGGAGATGAGCAACAGGATCAGGGTCAGGCTGGGTTGGAAACAAGGCAATCACTGGACAGAAACGAGCAGGAACACAGGAAACAAGACCATACGGCAATTTGGTGATGCACAGGGCTGGTTTAAATAGTGCACCCTGTGCTCTTATTAGTGCCAGGCGCGCATCCGCGGTCGCGAGTGCGCGGCCTCCGCTGTTGCCGCGGTTGCCTATGCCCTAGTGCCCACCAGCTAGTGCGCATCAGCGTTCTGCGCATGCGTAGAACCGCGAGCCGCCGCAATCCCTGACATTGTCCCCCCCTACGGGCAGCCTCCAGATGCCCAACTGATCTCTCCTCTGTGTAATAAATTCTACACTATATACATAGCTCCGTGTGGTGAGCTATCTACCCAGCACTGTCTGCATTCCTATCCTGGCTGATGGACTGTATTCCCAACTAAAGAAACACCAAGAGAGGTCTCGTTTTTTCTTGTCAACAGAATATGATCATGCTTCATTTGCTCTAGTTTCTGGTGAGTGCATTATGGTGGAGGATTACACTGAAGATTTGCACTTTTGGGAATAGCACAGCCAAGTTTAGTGTGAATTTGATTGGACTGTCCCTTTGCCCATCATTTTATAATAATGTTTATGGACTGATTTTCACTTGCTAGTATTTATTTTCCTTATATAATCACCTTATGTATTATACAAATTTGGTTACTTATTTTGCACATAGCACTTTAGTCACTATATTGGGTATATTACTCATATATAGTTTTTGATTTTGATTCACTGGCAACTGTTGTTAAGTTATATATGTTTTACGTCACAGATATACTGTATATTAATATCTATATTTGGATTTTATTTCATTTAGTGTTGCATTATTTTTATACTAGTTTTTTGGGTTGGTAAAGGCTACGTTCACACTAGCCTTGTTAGCAAGCGGCAGGCAGGTGTTTGGGAAGCGTTTTTACCGTTTCCTAAACGCCTGGGAAAATTCTGCACATTGCAGCACATGGTGCTGTTTGTTCAAACGGAAGCGTTAGCATTGCATTGCAGCAAAACGGACGCCTCTGGTCAAGTCAGGAGGAGTTGAAGCCTCCTATTCAAGTTTATGGTGCCGGCTGGGTGTTCGCGGTGCGGTTGCGATGCTGTTGCGGGGCGTTTGCGGAGCATTAACACCATTCAAACTTCATTATAGGCGTTTGTGGGGCGTTTTTAACGCTCAGCAAATGCTTAGCAACCGACGCTGAACCACGCATGCGGCGTTTGCGAAGCGTTGAAAATGCTCCGCAAACGCCGGACCAATGCTTGTCAAACGCTATAGGGGCGTTTGGTAAGAGTTGGAAAAACATTCAAGTGTGAACGAGCCCTTACTCTTAAGTGCTAGCAGCTTTTTTTCTCTGAACTCTCAATATTTTTGTTTGTTATTTTAATATAGTGTATGTGTTGATGTTCATGTGGTATTTTTTAAAAGATTGTAGGTCATTAGCATCTGTTATTCCTCACACAGTGGATGATTTTTATTTTTCATTATATCGCTTTATTGATTGTTTATTGATGTGTAACTGAGTTTATATTCAAGTGCTTCACTATTTTGTATGATTTACTTCAAGAGGTTTGTGCTGTCACCTTTGTGCTAGCTGCTTATACCTCCGAGCACTCACTTTTTTATATTTTTAGAAATATAATATTGTAATAATAATGTGTTGGAACACAATAAAAGCACAATGGGCCTATCAGTTTATTATGTACAAGAAGAACGTAAGAACATAACAAATGATGTTTTCCTCAATTTATTCAGCACATAAAGACATTTATGCCAAATTATATTTTTCTTTTTAATATGTTTTCTTTTCAGTTGGCTTAAGAAACGCAATGATAAAACACTTTTATACATAGTAAAGTGATTCTGGTTAGATTTTAAAAAAAAATAATAAACATGTCATATTCACCTGGTCTGTGTAATGGTTTTTTCATGAAGCGGCCCTGAACCTCCTCTTCTTGGGTCCCCCATCAATGTTCCTGGCTCCTCCTCCTTTCTGAGTGCCCCCATAGCAATGGGGGCACTTGTGCGAGCTCGATCCTGAGCCAGGATGCGTGTGTCTATTGACATGGAGTCCATTCAGGCCAAAGTTACAGAATCTTTATAAAGCTTACCCCCAATTCTTTGCAGCATTCCCCCACCTCTTCTTTCACAATTGCAAGCATCACAAAATTCCCAGTTTTTCAACATATGGGTTTGCATGGGATGTCCTCCCATGATGCAAAAAAAAAAATAAATTATTCAATTTTAAAAGAAAAAAAGGCTTAACTGGCAGATTAAACTGCATTTTAGCCTGCTCTGTAATCAATTTGGGAAATGCACAATCACTCGGGTGGCCAATGTGAATGCCAGATTAGCAATTAATTTGGTTGTAGAATATCCTTGTATCTGTTAAGATTTTTAAAATAGATATGTCACTGAGAGTATTTCTAGCAGTACAACAGCAGTTCCTTTCCAACAGCTTTAAAGTGATACTGATTTGCACAAAGTATCTTTTAAGTAGCAGCCATTACCTTGTTAAACCCTTTTTCATAGACCACATGAAATGGCAGCCTGTTCATACAGTTTTTATGTGAGAGACGTGCTTTAAGCAAGGCAGGGTCATCTGCCATGAACTCAAACGTTTGCAAGTCTTTTTGTTCATTCCTATTGCTGACACACAGACAATTTCAACAACTTGTCCAGATGCACTCTAAATGGATATGGCAGCATATACATTTATTTGGCTTTAGCATCTCAAATGCTGGATGTTTTCCAGCATTTAAAAAAAATATTTTTCAAGGATTAGACTCTGAACTACCAGGTCCCTCTCAGGTGCCATTTCAAAACAGCATTGGGACAGTAGCTATTTTTCATTGCATTGCTTTAAAACAGCAGCAGGAATCAGTGGCTCCTGCAGGTCCCAGCCAAAGTGGAACCACCATCTGTCAATAAGTGTATCAAGCACCAAGTCCAACAGGTGAAACAGTCAGCTCCTGGGCTTCTGATCTTGCTATACAGTGCTTCATAGGAACACTTGTAGCAGAGAAAAGTAAACAGATTCTGCATTGTTTTTACACTGGGTGTTTAGTATCGTTATTAACAGTTCCTCCTGGTACAGAGGATAGGACAGAGCTGTTGCTCTGACTAGTGTCACCTTTATGCAATAGATCACTATTATAGTGATCTATTGCTGGCTGATTACAACCAGCATTAGATTACTATTAGAACTGATCTGTTGCTGCACATTTGCATGGGGTCTGGATCAGGTCTCCACTGACCAAATCTAGACCCCCCCCAATCCGCCACAAAGAAAAAAAAATGTATAAACATAAAGGTTAAAAAATGTACTGAACAGAATGTCATTTGGATTTTTAGTTATTGCAAACCTGAAAGCGATACTAAAGGTTTTTTTTTTTTAAATAACAAACATGTCTATACATACCTGCTCTGTGTAGTGGTTTTGCACAGGGAAGCCTGGATCCTCCTCTTTTCGGGTCCCCTGCAGGCTCTCCTAGCTCCTCCTTTCTGTTGGGTGCTCCCATAGCAAGCAGCTTGCTATGGGGGCACCCGCTGCTCCGTGTGTCAATTCACACATGGAGCCGTGGCTTGGACCTACCCCCTCTCTCTCCTCATTGGCTGACTGACTGTGATTGACAGTAGCAAGAACCAATAAAAAGGCAGAGACCCAGGACAGCCGAGACTGTCATGCACATCTCTGGATCTCGATGCGGCTCAGGTAAGTATTGAGGGGGCTGGGGGCACTGCCTTTACAACCACTTGAAAAGTTGGTATCCTGCCAATTTGTGATCTTGCTAACTCAACTTGATCTTACAGTATCTTAAAGTGGCTGTAAAGGTAAAAGGTTTTTTTTTCCCTATATCCATTTTCTGCATTAAAGTAAAAAAAACTTTTAATAATAGCACCCCCCCCAAAATACTTACCTGAGCCTGATCTCAATCCAACGCTGTGCATGTCTGCAGCAGCTCTTCTCTCTCCCCACTCTCACCTTCTTGGCTGAGGGCAGCGGGATCCATTGGCTCCTGCTGCTGTCAGTCAAAACTTGTAAGCAGAGGGCAGGGGGCAGGGCTGAGCTGGGCTGTGTGTCTTAATAGACACAAACAACCCAGCTTGAGTATGCACAAATGCCTCCATAGGAAGCAGCTTCCTATGGGGCACTTGGCAGGGGGAAGGAGCCAGGAGCACCTGTGGGGGATCCCAGAACAGGGGGATCGGGGCTGTTCTGTGCCAAACCTTTGCACAAAGAAGGTAAGTATAACTTTTTTTTTTAAAAAGAAAGCTTTACAACCACTTTAACCTTTTGCTGCCCACCCGCAGTACTTTTACTGTGGACAGTCAGTATGGCCAGGCTCAGTAACGTAAATATACATTGCCTGGCACACACGCCCCCTGGTGTGCACAGCATGTCTTCTCCCATAATGGCTCTATCCCCAGGACACAGTAGATTATGGTTCCCGGTACCCGGCTACATTGAAAAACCAGGGGATCATGTAATCACATGATCACAATGTCAACAAAGCTGGTATGAATGCATTTCATTCATAACAGCTGTGATTCCTATAGTAATGTTGTGATTGCCCCACAGCTATCACAGTATACCTGGGCCAATCACAGCACCCTGTACCATGTGATTAGCTGTATCATGTCAACAATAAGCACAGCTGTTATGAATGAAATCCATTCATGACAGTTCAAACAATTGCTGTTACAGTCATAATCACTGTAGTAGCAATCACAGTGTAAAGAAAAAAAAAATCCCTGATTACCCCTCTCCCCAGAGTCATTATAGTGACACTGAACTACTCTGATGAAAGTATTTAAAAAAATAGGGAAAAATGAAAAAATAATTACCGTGACAGTATGTAAAAAAAATTGTGAGAAAAATCAAACTTTATTTAATTTCTTTATTTTCCAAAAAATTGTGACAAAAATTACAACTTCAAAAAACTTGTCATGCCATCTACTAAATACCTTGACTGTCTACTGTCCAAAAAGGGGTCATGTGGGGGATATATATACTGTCCTGGCAGTTTAGGGCCTCAAGAAATGAGATGGGTCGTCAGTACATCAGGACTGATCAATTTTCAAATATACACTACTGTATATTGCCGAAAGTATTGGGACACCCCTCCAAAGCATTGGATTAAGGTGTTCCAATCACCTCCATGGTCACAGGTATATAAAATCAAGCACCTAGGCATGCAGACTACTTCTACAAATATTTGTGAAAGAATGGGTAACTCTCAGGAGCTCAGTGAATTCAAGCGTGGTACCGTGATAGGTTTCCACCTGTGCAATAAGTCCATCTGTGAAATTTCCTTGCTACTAAATATTCCACGGTCAACTGTTAGTGGTATTATAACAAAATGGAAGCAACTGGGAACAAAAGCAACTCAGCCACGAAGTGGTAGGCCACGTAAAAATGACAGAGCGGGGTCAGCGCATGCTGAAGCACATAGCATGCAAAAGTCGCCAACTGTCTGCAGAGTAGCAGAATAGCTAAAGACCTCCAAACATTGTGTGGCCTTCAGTTTAGCACAACAACAGTGCATTAAAATCTTTATGGAATGGGTTTCCATGGCCGAGCAGCTGCATTCAAGCCTTACATCACTAAGTGCAATGAAAATCGTCAGATGCAGTGGTGTAAAGCACGCCCCCACTAGACTCTAGAGTAGTGGAGACGTGTTCTCTGGATTGACGAATCATGCTTCTCTGCCTGGTAATCCAATGGACGTGTCTGGG
The DNA here is from genome assembly GCF_062004578.1 of Staurois parvus. Lineage (NCBI taxonomy): Eukaryota > Metazoa > Chordata > Amphibia > Anura > Ranidae > Staurois > Staurois parvus. Next base: position 8,830,804 of record NW_028318060.1, read on the forward strand.
TTTGGCGGTTGTCAGGAGAATGTTACTTGCCTAACTGCATTGTGCAAAGTGTAAAGTTTGGTGGAGAGGGAATTATGGTGTGCTTTTGTAGTTCAGGGGTTGGGCTTGGCCCCTTAGTTCCAGTGAAGGAAACTTAAGACGTTAGCATGCCATTTTGGACATTTGGACATTTTGGACAATTTCATGTTCCCAATTTCGTGGGAACAGTTTTGGGATGGCCCCTTCCTGTTCCAACATGACTGCACACCAGTGCACAAAGCAAAGTCCATAAAGACATAGATGAGTGAGTTTAGGGTGGAGGAACTTGACTGGACAGAGTCCTGACCTCAACCTTATAGAACACCTTTAGGATGAATTAGAGTGGAGAATGTGAGCCAGGCCTTCTCGTCTGAAAACAGTTCCTGACCTCACAAATGCGCTTCTGCAAGAATGGTCAAACATTTCCATAGTTCAGCTTGTGGACAGCCTTCCCAGAAGAGTTGAAGCTGTTATAGCTGCAAAGGGTGGGACAACTCAATATTGAACCCTACGGACTAAGACTGGGATGCCATTAAAGTTCATGTGCGTGTAAAGGCAGGCGTCCCAATACTTTTGGCAATATAGTGCACTAATTTCAGTTGTTTTTACCAAAGAAATGTAGCAGAATAAGTTCTGGCCTAAATTTGTGAAGAAGGTTTATTTGTTTGCAAAATGTTATAATGGAAACTAAGAAACTTTTCTGCATTTTTATGTTTATATAGCAAAAAGTAAAAAAAAAACCCAGTGGTGATGAAGCATCACAAAAAGAAAGCTTTATTTGTGTGAGAATAAATTAAATAAATTTAATTTTAGGTACAGTGTTGCATAGCAAATACTCTGGTCATGAAGGGGGTAAAACCTTCCAGAGGTCAAGTGGTTAAGGTTATGCTACCAATTTTTGCAAACCAGTTTTTTCCCCCTGCGTGTGTCGCAGTTATACCATTTTAATCATCAGACTTTATTGATTATATTTTTTATTATTTATTACCAATAAAAACCAAGTAGATAAAAATATATACATCCAAATCTTTTTTCAAAATGATAGCCATATCATTCCACCATCTTGGATCACCCAGAACCATGCACATACACCCATAGTATGGGTAAAAGCTGGATTATGCTGTTTTACATGTAAGTGGGTATTTTTTTGATATTGGAGTATTAAAATACTGATTTACACTATGGAGGATCTCTGTTTGTTTCTGATATGATCCTCTGTGAGAGAACGACCAGTTAAGTACCAGGGGATTGGAGAACCTAAGAGGATTACTGATCTGTGGAAATATCCAGGAGGGTCCATCTGGTGGTGACGAGGATATCCCTCTGAAAGTGTGGCTTACCCTTAAAAAGCGAGCTGGCCCTTGTGGTCACTGTAAGGAGGTGAGGGGGCATTTTGGCTATTTCTGGATTCATGTTTTGGCACTGGATTCAGTTCACGTTGGGCTGAATTTACACGTGATTTATTTTTGTGGAGCACTATTCAATATTATAAGTGCAGCGTGTGGACTTGGAGTGGACATTTATTTTCACTGAGTGTGGCTTGTACACTTGCACTGTGTTTTTCATGTTCACATTTTATTGATCCCCTAAGTTGAGGGAATCATCCAATATTTATTTATTGTAGTGTTTGCACTTTATTATATAACACCTATATATTTATAATTTATTTTTGTATATACGGTTTAATGAGTAGTATTCATTTATAATTGTGATGCACATGTTAGTATTTATTTAGCGCTACACCAATTTATTTTTTTTTTTTTTTTGCACTTTGTGGTTGAAGTAAGGTGTTTAGCTGCTTAGGGTAGCGTTTATCCATTTAAGCGCAGGGGATTGTTCTCAACATATATTTTCTATAAAGGAACAGTTAGTAGCTCGTGCTGTCACTGGTTAAGAAGGGGTGTAGGCAGAACGATCTGGACAGTGATTGAATGTGGGGCTGAAAGCAAAAGTCAGTCAGGATTACACCTAGTAGCCTGGCATGAAGGGAGGGACTGAAAGTTATGTTATTGATCTTGCTCTGAAAGTCAGGGGAGGGTTCACCAGGGAGAAAATATTATGAGCTCATCAAAGATTGAGTTATAGGAAGTGGTGTGTCAGCTATACTGATATGTCAGTTGATAAATTAGTGATGTGCAAAGAGACTGAAGGGGTGAGCTGAAGAGTAGAAAAATAGATTAATCAAATCCTGTGAGGAGAGATCAGGGGGCGGACTGAGCCTCGCTGTGCTGTCAATGGACACACACAGCCTGACTCGGGAGCAAGCCCGCAGGTGTGCCACCATAGGAAGTGGCTTCTTATGATGACATACAGAGAATAGGAGGAGCCAAGTGCACCGGTGGAGGAACCTAGAAGAGGAGATTATGAGCTGGTCTATGCAATACCATTGCACAGTGCAGGAAAGTATAATATGTTTTATTTTAATATTAAAAAAAACTTTTACAACCCCTTTAAAATTGATGAAAAGGTCATAAACAGAGCTTGTTACAGACTGAATGGGCATTCCAGGGAGCACATGAAAAAGGAGGGGCTGGTTCTTGGAATTAGGAGAGAAGAAATTAGACTGTATTAATTACGGCTGCTGAGAGATGAAAGAATGGGGTTTGTAGGGGTAAAGTTACATAGCAGAGGGCCAGGAGCAGGAGAATCAGGACAGCAGTGAATGTGAGATAGGAATGATATTTATAAGGGTGTACATGCCCCAGTGTTCTGGAAGCTACAGTATGCTAGCATGTGGGTTCAGAATTAGCAGGAGATGATGAGTGCAGTAGTGGGGAGAAGGCAAGAGTGAGGGTGATTGTCAGGAATCTAGGAATGACCAGAAAGGTGTGGACTGACACAGGGAAACGCAGGTTTCAGGTATAGTATAATAATACAGTTTATTATTAGCCACCCAGATATATATATATATATATATATATATATATATAAATGCACAGTGAACAAACCAACCTTCCACTAATCTTAGTAGGTGCAGGAACACAGGTGTAGTCAGGGCTGGAGAGGTGGAACGGTCAGGCCGGCCGTAGGGTTCTGTAATAACCGTTTGGTGGTACCTCTAGTGGTCCCCAGGACAGGATTCCCCAGGGCGCGGAGTCTAAGTCCCAGTCTGCTTATTCACCAGGGCCCCTGATGGTGGGGATGGACTTGGAGCAGACAGGAACCAGGTCGCGGCCCCTGAGTACACCTGCTAGTGGTAGAGGGATCCGCCAGAGGTATGTGCAGGTACGGCTGGATCCGTGCAGGATGGATGGATGGCAGAGTAGTTAGCGTGGTCAGACGGGCCAAGTCAGCAATGTGCAAGCAGCAAGGTACCAAAGGAGCAGGCAGAGAATGGTCAAGGTCACAAGCTGGGTTCAGTAACTCACGGGCAGCGCGGTACAGGGGATCAGGCAGAAGGATGGTCAGGCAAGCCAGGGGTTCAACAGGAGACGGTCAGCAGAGGTCAGGATCAAGCCGGGTCAGCAACAAAGCAGGAATGCAAGATACCAGGTACAGAGGCTCATGGGAAACCATACACCAAGGCCCAGATCACAGGCCTGGTCATGCCTTAAATACACCTTTCTGCAATCAGCCCCAAGTTTGGCTGATTGCACGTGTGAGCTTCTGGCTGCTGAGAGCACCCGCTGGTCAGCTCTGGTACTGCAGCCCACACGGCAGATGAGTCCCACCACCAGTGCTGAGTCCATTCCTGACAGTACCCCCCCTCAAGGAGCGGCCTCAGGACGCTCCAGACAGTCCTTAGTGGGCAAAATGTTCCACCGCCTGGGTCAGGTAACTGGCTGAATATCCAACTGCCGGAGAAAACCGGCTGGCTGGGTTTCCTGCTGGTAGACTTCTCTTTGTGTAGGAGAACCCAGGAAGGCAGGTCACTGGGCACAGGATTTCCAGGAGCAGGCTGGGAATCAGTTATTGGCCAGTTTAGCTGGACATCAGGTGCTGGCATGTCGGGCTGTGCAGCGGGCAGAGGCATGTCAGCGGGCACTGAGTCATCTGGCACGACAGCGGGCACCGAGTCACCGGGCACGACAGCGGGCACCGAGCCATCTAGCAGAACCGCAGGCACAGAGTCACCTGGCAAGTCAGCGGGCATCGAGTCACCGGGCATGTCAGCGGGGACCGAGCCATCTAGCAGAACCGCGGGCACAGAGTCACCTGGCAAGTCAGCGGGCACCGAGTCACCGGGCATGTCAGCGGGCACCGAGCCATCTAGCAGAACCGCGGGTACCGGGTCACCAAGCTCGACAGCAGGCACCAAATTAACTGGCACAACAGTGGGCACTGAATCAACTGGCACGACAGCGGGCACCAAGTCATCAGGCATCAGGTCATGTGGCTCAACAGCGGGCACTGGGTCCTCGGGCATCAGGTCATCTGGCTCGACAGCGGGCACCGAGTCAACTGGCACGACAGCGGGCACCGAGTCATCAGGCATCAAGTCATCCGGCTCAACAACGGGCACCGAGTCAACTGGCACGACAGTGGGCACCGAGTCAACTGGCACCGAGTCAACTGGTACGACAGCGGGCACCAAGTCAACCGGCACGACAGCGGGCACCGACTCATCAGGCATCAAGTCATCTAGCTCGTCAGCGGGCACCAAGTCAACTGGCTCGACAGCGGGCACCGAATCATCAGGCATCAAGTCATCAGGCTCGACATCGGGCACCAAGTCAACTGGCACCGAGTCAACTGGCATGACAGCGGGCACCGAGTCAACTGGCATGACAGCGGGCACCAAGTCAACGGGCACGACAGCGGGCACCGAATCACCAGGCATCAAGTCATCTGGCTCGACAGCGGGCACCGAGTCAACTGGCACCGAGTCAACTGGTATGACAGCGGGCACCAAGTCAACTGGCACGACAGCGGGCACCGAATCAACTGGCACCGAGTCGACTGGCACGATGGTACAGCGAGTGGGAGCAGGGTACTGACATGTGGTAGATAGCAGGGTATACTGGGCTGTCACTGGGGGTGCTGTCGGGAATGCAGGAAAAGAGCTTTGAGCAGAGGAATGATGAGAAACAGGACTGGTTCGTTGCAAGCTGATTGAGGCTGGGTGTAACAAGTCTGACCATGTCTGCAGTAAGGGTTGGACAACGCTCAGCTTACACAAGGCCTGTCTGGTCAAAGATTGCACTGCGTTTATACACTTCTTTAGCACATGTGGTGAACATGCTGAATAATGCTCCAAGAAGCAATCCGGATCATCCTCCAACAACCATACCAGTGATATTATTTGACTCACCCTGAATGGAGGAAGGAATTCATCCCTGCTTTCAGGGGTACTAGATGAAGCCAACTCAACACAAGCCTGAATCAATGGTTGCACCTCAGAGAGCTCTAGGACCTGACCTACTAGGGAATGAGCGACCCGTATGCACTCTGGCAGCTGATCCCTGGTATACTCCCGCAGAGTCTGATAGGCATATTCTCTGTCATCAAAGACTAACATAGACAAATATATAACCTCATCAGGATGCATCCTTCACAACAAGTCAAGATGGCTTCCCTGTGCCGCCACTTCTGGTCAGGAAAGGCCTTGGTGTGATGTCAGGAATCTAGGAATGACCAGAAAGGTGTGGACTGACACAGGGAAACGCAGGTTTCAGGTATAGTATAATAATACAGTTTATTATTAGCCACCCAAATATATATATATATATATATATATATAAACGCACAGTGAACAAACCAACCTTCCACTAATCTTAGTAGGTGCAGGAACACAGGCGTAGTCAGGGCTGGAGAAGTGGAACGGTCAGGCCGGCCGTAGGGTTCTGTAATGACCGTTTGGTGGTACCTCTAGTGGTCCCCAGGACAGGATTCCCCAGGGCGCGGAGTCTAAGTCCCAGTCTGCTTATTCACCAGGGCCCCTGATGGTGGGGATGGACTTGGAGCAGACAGGAACCAGGTCGCGGCCCCTGAGTACACCTGCTAGTGGTAGAGGGATCCGCCAGAGGTATGTGCAGGTACGGCTGGATCCGTGCAGGATGGATGGATGGCAGAGTAGTTAGCGTGGTCAGACGGGCCAAGTCAGCAACGTGCAAGCAGCAAGGTACCAAAGGAGCAGGCAGAGAATGGTCAAGGTCACAAGCCGGGTTCAGTAACTCACGGGCAGCGCGGTACAGGGGATCAGGCAGAAAGGATGGTCAGGCAAGCCAGGGGTTCAACAGGAGACGGTCAGCAAAGGTCAGGATCAAGCCGGGTCAGCAACAAAGCAGGAACACAAGATACCAGGTACAGAGGCTCATGGGAAACCATACACCAAGGCCCAGATCACAGGCCTGGTCATGCCTTAAATACACCTTTCTGCAATCAGCCCCAGGTTTGGCTGATTGCACGTGTGAGCTTCTGGCTGCTGAGAGCACCCGCTGGTCAGCTCTGGTACTGCAGCCCACACGGCAGATGAGTCCCACTACCAGTGCTGAGTCCATTCCTGACAGTGATATACTGTAAGTAAGATGTGGGGAGGAGAAAAGGAGCAAAGGAAATAGAATTAATGAAACAAGAACACTTTAGTGAAAAGAAAATGTAGACAGAGCATATTACAAGGTAGAGAGAGTAGGAATCAGACTTAGAAAGAGGAAGATGGGTCTGGAAATGAAAAATTAACTTGCCGTCTGTCTGTGCTGGAGCAGTATTGTTTGTAGTTAGCCTGCCTTAAACCTCATTCACATACTTTACGTTTTTTTTGTTCAGCCGAGCCACATTAGGTTACTTGTATGTAGCACCCTACTAATTAAGCTGCTAGGTAGATTTAGTTTTTGGCTCCACTGTAATCAGTGGAATGATTGTTGATTAGTTGCATCTGATCAGGTTTCCAGAGCTGAGAGTTTGATTGCTTCCCCTTGCCCCCAGAAGAAGCTTCCAGAGCATAGGGAGGGAGATTCAAATGATCAGCTGAATAGTTATCATGGCCTGACCAATCCCTGGAAGGGGGCATTCAGAAGGTGTTTGGGGAGGTGATTAATGTGCAGGAAGTCTGAGCAGATTGTTCTTTCCTCATCAGGGAAATAGCCAGAGAGACAAGAGATTGCTGATTGAGCCTCAATGGTTGTTTGGCTGAGGGCCTGAAAAGAATTGCCTTGATGAATGGAACTGTCCCTGAGTCCTGAACTGTAACAGAGGATTTACCTGAGGATGCTGGGTGACTGGGACACTGTAATAAATACTTCACTGGGACTAATAGTTGGGCAAGTGCCAGAGGGAAACCAGTTGCTGGACGTTGCCTATGGAAAGCTGTTGCAGGACAGTTGACATTCTAGCCATTCCCTGCAAACCCCATAAAAATTGTTCTTGGGAACATCAGAGGGAAGGTTGTCCTTCTACTGTGATTACTGATTGTTTTGGGGTCTTCAGTGACCCTAAAACCCTCTCCTAGTATTGATTGCTGGTGTGTGTAGGAATGTTGCTTGGGTGACTGGCAGCCTCTGTACTATTCAGAAGAACCTGTCTATCTTTAGCGGCCCCTTCAGGGATGAGCGCTACATGTACATTTTAACATTTATTTTAACTGCACCTCAGATCTGATTTGCCTCAAAAATAGCAATTTTCCATTTAGACTTGAGGCAATTTTGCAGTATGATTCATCTAATGGCTCTCCTAGGTTTCTGATGGGTGAATTGGACCTATTTATGGAGTGACAGAAGATTTGCTCTCGTTTAAATACAAAATCCACTTGTAATTCTCCCAGAGCTCTGTTATTGTTGTTCTTTCTGTTCACTTGATGGATAGTATCCAGGGATTTCTACAGCACTTCTCTTCTGGCTATATTTCTTGGCAGTAATCAAAGGGAAGATAACAGAAAAAGAAACATATTTTGATATGTAATTTTATTTGCATTGAGTGAGTTGTTCTGGTCTTACTTTCAATGTTAAACTGTTGTAAAATGTTTTTACAAATATACATTGAATACATAGAAATAACAACAAAGTCATCTATTTTTTACAAGAAGTAATTATATCTGAATATTTGTAAACAATCTTTTTATTTAAAAAAATATTAATATAGAAGATGAAGAGATTATATACTAAAAGTCACTAAGCTATTATTATAGCTGGTCCATGGTTTCTTAGTGAACAAAACTGCTGGCATTTAAGGAATTGCAAGAAAACGGTTTCATCAAATTGGTAGTCTCTCTATCTTGTAGTGGAGCATGTTTGTAGCCATTCCCACATGAGCATAACTCTATCAACAGGCATCTTACATACATTTCTATGAGAGAAGCATTTCTGCCTGCAAACTCAAGATAATAGCAAAGTACTATATGTGCCATAGGACAGCTAATGTATGTCAAAAAGGAGAATTGTTTGATGATGTCCTGCTGTAGAGATCCTCTAAACAATGGAAATATATAAGCAATGTATACTTTCTTGGCCAATGGTTTACATTACATACACAAACAGTATACCAATGCTATATATATTATCTCTTCTCTCATGGATGGGTGCCTTAAGACAGCCTTTCTCAACCAGGGTGCCCAGGCACCCTGGGGTGCCTTGAGATTTCTTCAGGGGTGCCTTGGTAAAATGTCTAAAAATTGCCCAAAAGCTATATACAAGCCAGCAGGGGGAACAAGCTTGCCTTTTAGTTACACAAAGCCACAGTTTTCATTGTGCATAACCAGGGAGCAACATACCAATAGGATACCCCTTGTTCCTTTTTTTGCCTGCAAAGCAGACAGATCTGTATTACGCTTTTAAGATAGAAGTTAAGAACTTCTGTCTGGTGCTAGATATCCAACTACCACCACTTCCAGGATGGTCCAGTCATCTGGATTTATTAGATATTTTTGTCCAGCTGACTTGGAAGGAAGTTCCTTGTAAACACCCTAGATCTGAGGCCGGTAACCCACAACAATGCTCTCCCAGATCTTGAATCCAGTGCAGTATCTTCAACTAGACTGTCTTGACAGCAACTGTGGTGACTAAAACCTCTTCATCTCTAATCTTACTTTTCCCCCCTCCCCTCCTTTACTCTCCTCATATTTTACTGCTTGTGTGGTTGCAGTCAAGTTAAGTTAAAGTAGAACTAAAAACAAAATTGTTTTGTTTTTCATCACTTCCTGTTAAATCGACTAATAGATGTTTTGATTACAAATATTTCTATTAATCTCTCTCTGAAAGGTTTATCCAACATTATGTTAGTCGCAGTAGCAGAGAAGCGTGATTCATCACTCCAGAGAACACGTCTCCACTGCTCTAGAGTCCAGTGGTGGTGTGCTTTACACCACTGCATCCAATGCTTTGCATTGCACGAATGAAGCTCCATGAAGCTTTCTACGCACTGTTGTGCTAATCTGAAGGCCACACAATGTTTGGAGGTCTTTAGCTATTGACTCTGCAGTCAGTTGGTGACTTCTGCGCACTGTGAGCTTCAGCATGCGCTGACCCCACTCTGTCATTTTACATGGCCTACTACTTCGTGGCTGAGTTGATGTTGTTCCCAGTTGCTTCCACTTTGTTATAATACCACTAACAGTTGATCGTGGAATATTTAGTAGCAAGGAAATTTCACGGATGGACTTATTGCACAGGTGGCAACCTATCACGGTACCACGCCATAATTCACTGAGCTCTTGAGAGTGACCCATTCTTTCACAAATGTTTGTAGAAGCAGTCTGCATGCCTAGGCGCTTGATTTTATACACCTGTGGCCATGGAGGTGATTGGAACACCTGAATCCAATGATTTGCAGAGGTGTCCCAATACTTTTGGCAGTATAGTGTGTCTGTGTATGTGTGTGTATATATATATATATATATATATATAAAACCACATGAATAGTGTTGCTGTATGTGATTATCATCAAGTTCCACAGACAATTATCTTCAATTTACAACTTCCTCTTTCCGTCCTCCCCTTCACAGGAGATATACCCTCTGGAGAAAGTTATATAACATATATATCAATATCTCAATATTGTGTCCTCCTGTGCTCCACTCTTCATTCAATTGTAACCACCGGTGAAAAGTGATAGAACCACTCCACCACCTCACAGACCATGCACCTTTCTGGACTAAATCAGTCAGATAGCATAGGAAAGAAACAACTCTTCTTGACCAACATTATTCCCGGTTTTCCAATGGTAATGATATGTACAGTTGCAAGAAAAAGTATGTGAACCCCTTGGGATTACGTGGAGTTTTGCATGAATTGGGCATAAAATGTGCTCTGAACGTCATCTAAGTCACAACAATAGAAGAACACAGTCTGCTGAACATAATACTACACAAACATTAGATGTTGCCATGGTTTAATTGCACATAACATGTAAACATTCACAGTGCAGGGAGGAAAAAGTATGTGAACCTTTGGTTGACCCTCCTTTGGCAGCAATAACCTCAACCAAACGTTTCCTGTAGTTGCAGATCAGACCTGCACAACGATCTGGAGTAATTTTGGACCACTCCTCTTCACAAAATTGTTTCAGTGTAGCAATATTCTTGGGATGTCTGGTGTGAATTGCTCTCTTAAGGTCATGCCACAGCATTTCAATGGGGTTGAGGTCAGGACTCTGACTGGGCCACTCCAGAAGGCATATTCTGTGCTGTTGCAGCCATTGTTTTGTTGAATTACTTGTATGGTTTGGGTCATTGTCCTGTTGCATCACCCATCCTCTGCGGAGCTTCAGTTGGCGGACAGATGGTCATAGGTTTTCCTGCAAAATGTCTTGATAAACTCTGGAATTCATTTTCCCATCAATGACAACAATCAGATCCCATATGTTAGAGAAACCTGATCACATATAGTAGATATAGATTAGATAAAATTCATGATAAAAATAAACCATAAAGGTAGACATAATAAACCGGTGACTTCTGTGCATCCAGGGTTGGGAAACCATAGAAAAAGTTTGTGACTCTTGTGTTGAAAAATCGAGAATAGCTTGCACTAACCAGATGTCTCAGCACATGGAGCATGGAGTAATTAAGACCTACTCCTGGTACTCTGAAAAAAGGCCACTGGAAAGGATGATGTCATCTGATCTCTCGCCACTAGATGTCATGTTCCCAGGACAGCAGGACGGTGATCACGGAGATATACATCAGCCAAAAGGGAGAAATTAATCCAGCAAACCAGCCAGCAGCACCCAGGAGACCAGGAGGGACCGAGCACCTTCAAAAAGCCCGGGCTCCCTCCAGAAAAGAGAGCCACAGGCCAGAAGCTTTGATAGTGTAGTAATGTATTTAATTCAATGGAAATTTCAATAGTAGAGAAACACACTTACAAATAAAGAATCACAGGAACATGGGGCAGTAAATAGGTATGTCCAGACAGTTGGGGGGCACCTCTCTGACGCGTTTCGTGTCACACACACGTTTTCAAAGGGCTTTGAAAACGTGTGTGTGACACGAAACGCATCAGAGAGGTGCCCCCCAACTGTCTGGACATACCTATTTACTGCCCCATGTTCCTGTGATTCTTTATTTGTAAGTGTGTTTCTCTACTATTGAAATTTCCATTGAATTAAATACATTACTACACTATCAAAGCTTCTGGCCTGTGGCTCTCTTTTCTGGAGGGAGCCCGAGCTTTTTGAAGGTGCTCGGTCCCTCCTGGTCTCCTGGGTGCTGCTGGCTGGTTTGCTGGATTAATTTCTCCCTTTTGGCTGATGTATATCTCCGTGATCACCGTCCTGCTGTCCTGGGAACATGACATCTAGTGGCGAGAGATCAGATGACATCATCCTTTCCAGTGGCCTTTTTTCAGAGTACCAGGAGTAGGTCTTAATTACTCCATGCTCCATGTGCTGAGACATCTGGTTAGTGCAAGCTATTCTCGATTTTTCAACACAAGAGTCACAAACTTTTTCTATGGTTTCCCAACCCTGGATGCACAGAAGTCACCGGTTTATTATGTCTACCTTTATGGTTTATTTTTATCATGAATTTTATCTAATCTATATCTACTATATGTGATCAGGTTTCTCTAACATATGGGATCTGGTTAATTTCTAATTTATGAGCGCTGCATATTTCCATGATATACTACCTGAAGTTGTTTTTTGAGGTTCACTTTCTATGCCAGCAGCTCAACTAATCAATTTACTAATCCATATATTTATATATCTATCTGAATGATTATTAGACACCTAGCGCTGTTGCACTTTATTCCTATTAATGACAACAATCCGTCCAGGCCCTGAGGCAGCAAAGCAGCCCCAAACCATGATGCTCCCTCCGCCATGTTTTACAGTGGGGATGAGGTTTTGATGTTGGTGTGCTGTGCCTTTTTTTCTCCACACATAGTGTTGTGTGTTCTTCCCAAACAACTCAATCTTGGTTTCATCTGTCCACAGTATATTTTGCCAGTAGTGCTGTGGAACATCCAGGTGCTCTTTTGCAAACTTCAAACGTGCTGCAATATTCTTTTTGGACAGCAATGGCTTCCTCAGTGGTGTCCTCCAATGTACTCCATTCTTGTTTAATGTTTTCCTTATTGTAGATGTGTCAACAAAAATGTTAGCATGTGCCAGAGATTTCTGTAGGTCTTTAGCTGACACTCTGGGATTCTTCTTTACCTCATGCAGCATTCTGCACTGTGCTCTTGCAGTCATTTTTACAGGACGACCACGCCTAGGGAGAGTAGCAACAGTGCTAAACTTTCTCCATTTGTAGACAGTCTGTCTTACCATGGACAAATGAACATCAAGACTTTTGGAGATACTTTTGTAACCCTTTCCAGCTTCATGCAAGTCAACAATTCTTGATCGTAGGTCTTCTGAGAGCTCTTTTCTGCGAGGCGTGGTTCACATCAGACAGTGCTTCTTGAAACCAGTAAACCCAAAACAGGTGTGTGTTTTTTAAGGGCAGGACAACTGTCAGCGACACATCCAATATCATCACACTGATTGGAGTCAAGGTTGGCTCACTCCTGGCTCCAATTAGCTCTGGGAGAAGTCATTAAGCTAGGGCCTCACATACTTTTTCCTCCCTGCACTGTGAATGTTTACATGTTATGTGCAATTAAACCATGGCAACATCTAATGTTTGTGTATTATTATGTTCAGCAGACTGTGTTCTTCTATTGTTGTGACTTAGATGACGTTCAGAGCACATTTTATGCCCAATTCATGCAAAAACTCCACGTAATCCCAAGGGGTTCACATACTTTTTCTTGCAACTGTAGGTCAGAATAGATAAGCATACATAGTGCATTACATTTTAAAACCAACGATTTATTCAAGTAAAAAAGCGCTTACATACAAAATAGTACACATCAGCATTTGTTCCTCATCCAAAAATCAGCATCAGCGTTTGCTCTCTCTAGACCTCATCAAAGACCTCACGCAACTTCTGGTCTATGTCTGATGTCACTTTCTAACGCGTTTTGTCATTTCCAACTCTATCAAAGGATCCTTTGACATCAAACGTAGACTGGAAGTTGCGTGGTGGACATCTCTGATGAGGTCTAGAGAGAGCAAACGCTGATGCTGATTTTAGTTGTGAGTGTATTAAGGATAATGCACTATGTGTGTCTATATGCATTTTTTTGAGGGTACCAAGTTGATGATGAAGATTTTGATGTAAGAATTGCACACTGAAGGATATTGAAAAAGAAGAAGGAGAGTTTGCATATGATTGTAGGGGATATTCACCATGTGGACGTTGTGAAGGACTTTTGATTTTATACTTTCTGGGGAGAAAGTAATATCCTGGCACCCAAGGATTGAACACTTATTAGATTGTGCACGAGTAGTGGATACCAGTTGTAAAGGAATTTTATCTATATTATATATGTTTTCTGTTACTTATTTTGAATGCATTTTAGTATCATATTAGCCATTTTCTTTTCAGAATCAAAATTTGCCAGGACTATGTTTGAACAAACATATTAAATCACAATAAATAATACTGTGGATTTCTGCAACTATTAATATAGTTTTTCAATGCATTTTAACACTGTGCAGCCTTTTTTGTTACTGTATGAATTTTACTGTATGAATTATACTACCTGAGTTTTAGCATTTTCCAGTTCACAGAGCCTGTGCCTGAGATGACAGATCACCACAATATAATGGAAATTACATAATAACATGTCAAGAAATTGGCATGTGTATTGGGTTGTTGGGATTTCTGACAACCTCTGAACAGTTTCCCAGACAGTTCTTAGCGATAAGCATTCTACCTCTAAGCACCACTCTGAGAAATGTTGCATAAATATGAGTTTGCTGTAGTCAGACAATCCAGCATGAATAGTGTACACATCGAGTCTGGCAGCTGGAAAACGATGATTAAATCTGATATGTGTCAAGGGTGAAAATAAATGGCAATCTTCAGTATTTTAGGTAGCAATATGTGTTAGTGTTTATGTATTCTTCAGAACTGATTTGCATGCTGTGTTAGTTGTTGCATTTTGCTATCTGACTTCCTTGTTCCAGAAAGTTCTGTTGACTAGGTTTGCAGTGAGTTTCTCTCAGCGTCCGTTTTTTGTTTTGTTTTGGACTTTCTGGGGGGAAAGTGACATCTTTGCATCTAGGTATTTATAAGTAGTAAGGATACAGGTTGTTTAGTTATTTGGAAAGCTAGTTTACCCAAAACCCAATAACTCTAGCTCTTCTGTCTTTTGAAGACTTTCACTTCACGTTTTGCTTATACCACTTGATTCTCCAGTTACTGTAATAAAAGAAGAAGGCGCACCAGTCTAGTGCATTCTCATAAGACCCTTTATTATTAAAACCACAATCCAATGTACTCACAAAAGTACACAATAAAGTGCATGTATCACAATCCAGTCCCAACGCTAAAGTAGCGTCCATCCAATGGGGCATAGCTTACGCGTTTTAAGGACAATGCTGTCTTCTTCAGAGTTCTGAAGAAGAGAGCATCGCCCTTGAAACTAAAACAAATTGAGACACCCTCTAACACGGGGGTCATCAACCCGGCCATCGCAGTCTACCTGTCACAGGACACAGGTAGCCCATGAACAGGTCCCTCTCGCCCCCTTTCTCCCAAAGCCTCCTCCACTGCTGCTGTCTTTCTCAGTGCACAGCAGAGAGCGGAAGGCAGCATGGCTCAGGACGAAGGGTGGGAGGAGGAGCTGGCCAAATTAACTTTTCATATTAACCCACAGGTGATTGGTTGCTTGGACCAACCTAGCAACTCCGTCCTGAGCTATGCTGCCTTCCGCTCTTCGCTGAGCACTGAGGGTGTCAGCAGCAGCAGAGGAGGCTGGGGCAAAGGGGGGGAGAAGACATTGCTGGAGGGGGCAGAGGTCACTGCTTTGGATGAAAGGGGGACAGAGGACACTACTAGAGGGGGGAGGTGATGTACAGAGGACACTGCTATTGGCAGAGCTACCCCCATAGCAGTGTCCTCTACCGCCCTTCACCTCATCCCCCCCACCACAGTATTGTCCTCTGCCCACCCTTTCTCCCAGAGCAGTGACCTCTTGCCCCCTCCCTCTCCCCAATAATGTAATCTGCCCCCCTTTCCCCCATAGCAGTGACCCCTGCCCCCCCCCCCAGCAGTGTGCTCCCCCCCCCTTTCCACCCATATTTTAAAAATCTGAATTCCCAGCAATTGGCTGGGGATCAGGATTTTTCTGCCCCCCCACCCTGGTGCCGTAAAGCAGCTGCCTGAGCAGCCTTATGCTGGTGCCCAGCATATGGCTGCTTAGGCAGCCACCTTAGGGCACCATGATAGCTGGGGGGGGGGCAGAAAAATTCCGGGACTTCAGATTTTTAAAATACCTTCCTTCCGACGATCCCATTTATTGTCCTCCTGAAGCAGCTGAAAGCTAGCATTTCCTCCTCCCCCTCCCACCAGCATACAGCTGCTGCAGGAGGAAAATCCATGGCATCAGTTCTAGTAAACGCCCTCCCCCTGCTGCCCCTTACACCCTTGTTCCTCCTTTTTTTCTGCTGCCTGGCCCTTCCCCCAAGTGCCCCCCTTTCAACAGGGCTCTTAAAGAAATTGTGAAAAATATTAAAAAATAAAAATGTAAAAATAAAAACTACTGACGCCATCCACTGCTCTACTGACTGACACCAACCTCTGCCCTACTGACACCATCCACTGCTCTATTGACTGACAACAACCTCTGCCCTACTGCCACCGTCCACTGCCCTACTGACACTGTCCATTTTTAAGTTAAGCTAAGTTTGTATTTTTACAGTGACATTTGTGTTATTATATTTTTCTACATTTTCCTTGCAATTTAGTTAGGTCTTGCTACTTAATTTTTTTTTTAAATGGCGCTGAACCCCGGTGGTCTTTGATCACTTTCATGTTGTTCAGGTAGATCTCCACCTCTCAAAGGTTCCCTACCTCTGCTCTAACAGGAAGTCAGATCACAGCATCTATAAAAATTAATTTGTAGAGTTGGAAGAAAAAATTTAAGGCACTTTTTAAGTTAAAGTGAACGTCCTGCTAGATCACTTCAGGCTGGGCAGTTCTGCAGATATAGCTATGTAAAACATAAATATAAGTGTCTGTATTGTTTAAAATCCACTAACACACTGCCTCTGCTCATGCTCATTTGCTCTTTATTTTATGGCACTGTGCCGAAAATCAGAGCAACTAGAGGCCGATCTGTTGACAGCCTAAAGATTTACTGCTGTTCAGGGGCTCTGGGCTTCGGCAAAATGACACGAAGAAACAGGAACAATGCTAGAGGGAATTTACAGTACACACCTAATTTTGGTAGCATACTTATTGATGTGGAATGTGTGTTCCTTGCTAAAAAACATACATTTTTATCAAGTTGTTATGGGTAAAGTTCCACATTAAGAATATATACTTGATTATATGTTTTTAAACCAGAATGTAGTGTGACTTAGGTAGATACATCTTTTATTATTTCTTATAGAAATGTGTTTTAAATATATTTAAACTAACCTTGTCACTGTTTAAAAATTCCTTTGTATCATTACTAAGTATTTCCATTCATTAGAAGCTAATTAAAAAAAAAACAGAGGTTGAGGATATCATTGTGAAACTGCTTATTCTTCTGTTTTAGAACATGCACATGGAACATTTTTAACAGTAGTTTGACATAATGATGTTAGCTGTGTGAAAGATAGAAAAAGAATTAAATAGCTAGCAAGTACAAGACATTTTCCATCTAGTTGCACGTAAGACATAATGTTAGCAAAAACAAAAGTTACAAAAATGGATTCATTAGCACATAAATTATCACAATTTATATATGTACAGCCTTTGCCATATCCACTAGTCAACTGTACTCTTACCATTCTCAATATGGAGAAAAGTCCTAAAGCTGAAGTTTATTTAACCACTTCCCATCCAGCCCATGTACAAAAACAGTGCAGGGGCTGTTGGCCGTTTAAAAAAACGTCCTCCCACCTCCCTGCCTGTGCACACTCCACCAATCGCTGTATGGGACTTCTGTGTGAGGTCCTGATCATGTGATCACTGATTGGCCAATCAGTGATCACATGAATAGTAGTAAGCAAGATGTCACTTCTGACATCATTGCTTACTACTAGTGAAATCTGTGAATAATTACAGAGGTCACATGTTACAAGACTATTCACACTATTGTGACACTGTATGTTAAAAAAAACCATAAATAATAATATAAAAAATAAAATAAAAATGTAAAATACATTTTTGAAAAATTATAATTTTTGGTTATAAACCAATTTGGGTTTTTTTTTTTACTAAAAAGATAGCTGAATACATTTTGGCCAAGATTTATGAAGAAAGATTATTTATTTGCAAAAAAACATTAATGTTCTGCTTCATGTGTCTGGTAGCTTTGTTGACATGACCATATTCTTGTGTAAAGGCCATTCTCACTTTTGAGGCAGGGCGGTAGGAACCACTGTGGCTCCCAAGTGACTTCTCTCACTGGCTACTGTGTGCCACATGACAAGTACTGTATTAACAAATATTTTGCTGATACTTATTGCACTCACTATTTAATTGTTTGCTTTTTCATTGTCCATTAAGTCAGGGTTGGCTTAACATTTTTGCTACAGGCCCCAATGGAATAAAAATGTGCAAACCATCCAGTTAACTTTATGTATTGTGATTTTTGTGACTATTATTATCTGCTTATCACAAGTTTTTGCAGTGTTTTAGGTGTATTAACACAGACTGGCAGATAGAAAACATAGGCTAGGCCACTGGTGCCCCTCTTGTCCAGGTTACTCTAATTTCCTGCTGCCTGGGCCCTATTTGCTCCCCAATACCCCCCCACACACACACACACACACACACACAGAGCGCTGCCCCCTCTCGCCGACTGCTGCAGGGGGCTTTCAGGATAGAGAGTGGCAGGGGATGTTTAAGGATGACATATTTACTGGCCCCTTCCTTTTCCAAATGAAAACAGTGAGTGATCGGTACCGATTGCTACTGTGTTTGTTCATAACTGAAGCATAACAAACTGTGTTTACTATGCTTCAGTTTGTGAATGAATGCGACACTCTGTACAGAGCTATTTCTATTCATTTATTCTGTGCAGCAAAGGCTGAAGAGATAGAGTTTGAGGGCTGTATCCTAAATATATCCTAAATATATAAATCAAAGCCCCTCAACAAGGCTGCTTAAATATTGTAATAAATAAATAAAATAAAACGATAAAAAATAATATAAAATAACAAAAACAAAAAACTACTGACCACTGCCCTACTGAGACCATCCACTGCTCTATTTATTTATGGTACTTATATAGCGCCATCAATTTACGCAGCGCTTTACATATATATTGTATATTCACATCAGTTCCCAGCCCTCAAGGGGTGTACAATCTAAGGTCCCTAACTTACATTCATACATACATGGGCCAATTTAGACAGGATCCAATTAACCTACCAGCATGTCTTTGGAAAGTGGGAGGAAACCGGAGTACCTGGAGGAAATCCACGCAGGCACAGGGAGAACATGCAAACTCCAAGCAGGTAGTGCCATGGTTGAGATTCGAACCAACGACCCTAGTACTGCTAGGCAGAAGTGCTAACCATTTAGCCACTGTGCTGCCTACTACTAACCTCGTTCTCTGCCCTACTGACAATGTGCACTGTCATAATGACACCGTCCACTGCTCTACTGACTGACATCGTCCACTGTCCTACTGACACCAACCTCTGCCCCACTGATATGTCTACTGCTTTACTGATACCATCCACTGCCCAACTGACACCATCCACTGCCCTACTGACACTATCCACTGCCCCACTGACACCATCCACTGCCCCACTGATACTGTCCACACACTGTTCGCTACCCTATGGACACTGTCCACTGCTCTACTGACTGACACTGTCCACTTTTAAGGTAGGCTAAGTTTATATTTTTACAGTGGTGTGTTTTATTATATTTTTCCTTAATATTTAGTTAGGTCTTGCTAGTTCATTTCTTTAGGAAAAAAGGGCACCGAACTCCAGTGATCTTTGATATCCTTCATGTTGTTTACGTAGATCTCCACTCTCAAAGGTTGCCTACCCCTGCTCCAGGGTATTCAAAAGTATTGGAGCGGTATGCGAAAATTTGGACAATTTCTAAAGTCTTTTGGAGGACTCTCAATATAAAAATAAAGATCTGAAATAACTTTTAGGCATTTGGAGTATCTTGGCACACGGTGGAAGTGGCGGGTGGTAATGAAGGAGCCTCTCAAGCTTCAAGCTTTGCCTCTGGGGTAGGCTCTTGTGTAGTTACACTTACATTTTGAAAGCAGATTCCCTTGTTCTGTAATTTATATTTGTGCTTGTTTTTAGTGACAAGGAAATTAATATTTTTCCATGTGTAAGAGACACTTATTTATATTAGCTGAGGTGCATGTACCTATGCAGACACAAACGCAGTAGTAGGAGATGGTGCCATAAATGTGGCCTTAGGAGACAAGAAGTTGCCTCCCAACTTAGAAGCCCTGTGACAAGCATTATGAATCTGGCTATATGTAACTTTTAAAACAAATAAATGAGCCAAGAGGATTCTCTGACATGTTGGAGTTACTCTTTAACTCTAAATACAATTTGATTACACAACAATCTTATGAATGTTTAATATTCAGAAAATGCCATATAATGTCATTGTGGACTGTAATTTAATGTCAAAATTCAACTATAGTTAATGCAAAATTATACTTTTGAAAGGTTACTTAATTCTGTGTCTTTGTCCTTAAAGAACCTAAGTGTGCTAAAAATGGTCAACTTGCGCCACCCAGTGTCAGTTGGCCAGACATTTCGGCTAATTTGGAAACAACAAAAACAGTGAACACCAAGAAAAACTTCTTAGCTACTCACAATTTAGGAATAATACTAAACATGAGACCATTTCATTTATTTCCTAATTGTAAAAGAAAATATGTATTGTGAATGTTATCCTAATTGTTTTGGGAAAAAAAATGAATACATTTCACCATTAACAATAAATAGATTTAAAGGATGTGATAAATAGAAAATCTGGAATAGTCATTGAGGCCATGGTATACTGAACTTACCCTGAGGTCACTGTTATTGTAAGAAGATTGCAGGAAGTGGCAAATATTCCATGCTGTCTACAGAGAACCAAATCAGATAAAAGACTTCTAATTTTGTCTTTTAATATCCTTCAATGCCTAAAATATTGATTGTATAATACATTTAATTGAATGATTCTGCTTTTTTATTTTTCCACTGAATTCTTATTAATATCTTCATCATCAATACCTATGAATACTACTCATTCTCATTCACACAAATGAGCAAAAATGTCTTGTTTACTAATTATGAAAGAGACTTGTATTATCAATATATAAAGTGTGTGAATTCCATGTGTCAGGTTGCTTACATGTTTAGTTAATTTGCTGAATCACAACAGTGTTATTCTGTAAATGAAGCCTGTTAATTACATTGGTAGAACTAGTGTATAGTAATTAAAATGTCAAAAGCCTGATCTATGATCTTTTCACACATTGCCAGCACACAAAGTTCCTTATCAGCACATTGTGATTGTGGATCAATTTTAAGTATCTATTCATTATTTTGATTAATGTGAAAACTGTCACTTTCATGATGTACACCCTAGTGATTGGCATCTTTTCAGTGACTTGTATCCATACTTAGCATTTATTTTTAGATCGTCTGGCAAGCATTATCTCTTACAACAGTGAGTTATTGCAGATGTTTGCTATGCTTATTCACAGAGATCACAATAATGTATCACACAATTAAATGAGCTAAGAATGATACTAACTGCTCATTATACAGGAAGCTTAGTCAAGCATAACATAGGATGATGTATGTCTTTTTTCATTGCCCTTTTACCTGGTGATGTTATTTTACCTTACAGTCATCATACATTTATCCACTGTTCTGAGAGGGAAAAGCACTAGCTGAAGTGCACATTTATTTAATGGTGGTAATTTTACATTTAAGCTAGACTTCAGCCAAATAAAAAGAGACCTTTAGTCCAGTTATAGATTTAGTAACCACTTACCTACTGGGGCAATTTTAAAATTTTTTTGCACATATGTTAAAGTCTGCATTTTCCGCTAAAAATTACTGTGAACCCCCCCCCCCACACACACACACACACACACACACACACACAAAAAGTTATATTTTCTGAAAGAAGAGATCCTGGAGAATAAAATGGTGGTAGTTGAAATATTTTATTTTGCACAGCTATCTCAATATCAATAATGTTTTTTCAAGAACAAAAATACACTGTAATGAATTTTAGTATGAGTAAACAGACACAATATTATACTAATTTTTTGGTAAAATATTAAGGATGGGGTTACTTTGAATAAATAGATACCAAATATGTTAAGCCCTAAATTTCCACAAAAAAATTCTCCATAGGCAACACTTTAAAAGTCTTTACAGGTTATCAGTTTAGAATTAAGTATGAATTATGGCCCTAGAATTATTGTTCTCCCTCAGATAATTTGCAATGATACCTCAAATGTATTGTGCAGTTGATGTTTATGTACACGTGCCCGCCCTATGCTGCGTGTTGATATGAGGTGTGCAATGGGGTCATAGGGATGCTTAGAAAAAACTATTATTTATATTTTATATAATTCACTTTTTTAACACTTTTTATTTATTTATTTTTTTGTTAACCTTATTGCTCTTGCAAGAGGACTAGTAAGATTCCTATTTGATAGCATTGGGGAAATGACAGGTCCTCTTTGAAGAGAAATTGGGCGGTCTACTGGACTTCCAATGTCTCCCCTGCCCTCCAGCCAATCAAGCACAGATCATGCTTGATTAAAAGTATACAGTATGTGTATAGCGCCAACAGTTTACACAGCACTTTACAATATAAGGGCAGACAGTACAATTACAATACAATTTAATACAGTAATAATCGGAGGGCCCTGCTCATTAGAGCTTACAATCTAAGAGGGAGGGTCAAGAGATACAAAAGGTAATAGATGTGGGGGATGAGCTGATGGAGAAAATAAAAGTACAGTTGTTACTTGGGGTAAGGTTGATTAGCTACATCCTTGGCTAAACTAGCCGAGGAATGACAGCTGTGACCCTGGAAGTAATATAATACACATTGCTGTCTAGGTCATTGGTCACAGGGGGATTTCTGCTCTCTGTACCAGCAGCTTCTGGGCTCCCTGGAAGAGCCCAGGAACCCCCACGAATGCCATCTGTGGGGGGTGGGCACACTTTCAGAGCCAATTAAAAATGATCGGGTGGCTCTGGAGCTGCCCATGGTCACTTTTATCTGAAAGCCCTTCACCATGACTGCTCATAACTGCAACAGCAATTGTAAGCTTGCTTTAATCACTTGCCTACCATTCCATTTATAAATGTACCTTGGTAGAAAAGTGATTGAAGAATTCCAGGTATGGATATTTTATGCATAGTTGCATTGATCCAGCTTGGACCAATGTAACTAAGTATATACCATACCTGGACATTTCCGGTCCTGCCCCAATTGGCTGCCCTGCTAAATTCTGAATACAGGAGGTTGGCCGCTTGGCAAGGGTGCCATTAGGAGAATGTTTTGCAATTTCTGAATAAATGTAAAGTGTTCTCTGATTGAACAAAGTGGAGAGGCCAGGCGGTGACATTGTGCTCTCCATCTAGACCAATCAGAGAGTGTTTTGCATTCATTAAGAAAATGCAAAGCATTCTCTGAATAGCACCTGTGCCGAGCTGCCAACCTCCTGTGTTCAGAATGCAGCAGAGTAGCTGCCAGGTATGGTATATGCATGGTTACATTGGTCCAAGCTGGACCAATGTACCTATGTTTAAAATCTCCATGCCTGAAATTCATATTTAAATCTGAACTCCTGGCAGATATAAAAAAAGGCACAAATTACTGCAGTATTTGTAAGTTAAATGCTTTTAAATACAAGTAGTGTAAGTACCTGAATCTGACCTGGCATCAACCTCTTGAAGTCCACTGTACAGTTTGCACTGCAGAGTTTAAGTGGTAGTACAGTCCCTATCTTAACTTGTACCTACAGGTAAGCTTACAATCTGGCCTACCTGTAGGTACAATTAATATCTCCTAAATGTGCGTTGGTATTGCTGATGATGTTCCCCACGCATGCACGCATGTGATGCACTGCATTCAGAGCACACAGTATGCCGTGGAATGCGTGCTGCAGCCAGGCTCCCATGCATGACATCATTGCGGGACTGGCTATTCAAAAAGCCGGAATCCAAGAACCCAGCAGAAGGAAGACCAGGTTATGATGGAAGCCCTAGGGGAGCTGTACCATTGCTGCACTATGTGCAGGTAAGTTTGTCATAAAACATGCAGCCCCCCCTTTTTTTTACTACCGCTTTAAGAGAGGGGAGAAAGAAGCAGTGTAAGAATACAGGTGTCCTTTTATGAAACAGAGATCAGCGGCGATCCTAAGGATCGTTGCTGATCTCAGATCATTAGTGGTTTAGGAAACAGAGATGATCAGCGGAGAACATGTTCTCCGCTGATCATCTCAGCACACAGATGGCCAGTGTATGAAGGAGCGATATCAGCCCTTCACTGGCAATCTGTGTTCTCCCTCCAGATTCTCCAGCCCAGAAGTGGAGAATCAGAGGAACCGCAAACGAAGCAGCGATAATTTACCACTGCTTAGAAAACGGTGTTTGACTGATCTCTTACTGTAATCTCGCAAGATTACAGAAACAGCAGCCGTTTTCTAGCGTTGAAAGCGTTTGTAGATCGCTTCTCCCTTCATTTGGAGAAGTGATCTACACCGCTTCATAAAAAGGGATTCAGAGGAGAACTCTCTCCTCTGAGAATGACGGAGAACTGAGCAGCTGTCATTTACCACTGCATGATAAAAGGACACCAAAGTTAGATGTGTTGCAGTGCAAGGACCATTCTGATAGGAGCTGATGAGCTAATCAGTCTGCAGCTTCTCATTTCATTGTCCACTCACAGGTGGGGAACTGGACCTGTAAGTAAAAGGGAAACTGCAGCAAAGAAAGATCAGGTCCTCTCCCCCTGCTAGACAGGGTTGTGCTGTGTGTCAGAGCTATGTAAATTTGTGGACTGGATGGACAAATACAAAATACCTTTGGCAGGTATAAAAGCTCTCATACATGTAATTCATCTGTGCATTTAGCTGCTGGCCTAGAGTTCAGTTAAAGCCCTAATGCAGCTAAAACATTTTATTTTTATTTTGCATGGAGTATGGAAAGGTTAGAGATTATTTACTTTTTTTATTAGTGACTAATTGCCTCTTGGGGAGATTTCCTTTCACTTCCTGTCAGAACAGAAGTGATGAAAAAAAAACTTTCAAGAACATAAACAAAAAACACATGTTTAGTAGAGTGAGTTCAATTTAGAAATCCTGACAATCCTTTAATTGTCTGTTTCTTCCTTTCTTGCTGATCACTTCATTTCTTGCACAGGTGTAACGAGGACAGGAAGCAACCGAGACGCTGCTTAGTGGAGTCACAGACAGAAATAAAACCTGGCAGAAAGTTTAACTCTTCTTATACTTTAACCAAAACCAAAGGAAAACATTATGCTTAACGAAGTTATGCTTTAAAAAATGTAAAATGTAATTTTGAATAGTCGTATACCTTCTCAAAGAGGAACTTCATTTATCATAACAATTAACAAAAGCATCTTTAAAAATGTATAGTTATGGCAATCTACAAATAGATACTTATAGATAATTGCAGGCGTTTTATGCTTTTCTTCCAATTATCTTTATGATGGCTATTTTTTCACACTTGAGTGTTTTGTAGCTTGAAGCTCAAAGCTCCAAAAATGCTCAAACTTAAAAAAGCAGTTGTTCTCTATGGTGCCTGTTCGCACGATCAGATGTGAACAGGCAGCATAGAG
This sequence comes from Staurois parvus, assembly GCF_062004578.1. Taxonomy (NCBI): domain Eukaryota; kingdom Metazoa; phylum Chordata; class Amphibia; order Anura; family Ranidae; genus Staurois; species Staurois parvus. The sequence goes on from NW_028318060.1 coordinate 8,856,050, forward strand.
AACAATAAAAGTTTTAAGTTTGAGCTTTTTTGGAGCTTCGAGCTTCAAGCTATAAAATGCTCAAGTGTGAATGTAGCCTAAGAGTAGATGCATCCATCTCTCTTTACTTTCTGGATTTCTGATTAGAACTCTGGGTCTTACTCCTGAAACATGTGACAGGAACTTCCCATGATGCAGCTGTAAGGCCAGGGTGACAACACCAGTGCCTTAAAAAAGCAAGAAATAGAAACAAGTAATTGTAACTAAAAGCAAAAAAAAGTTATCTAACCAATGAATATTCAAGTTGATTTACTATCAGCATGCAGAGCTGTATGCTGATGTGATTTTTAGTGACGGGAAAAAGTCCACTTTAGGTACTTGTTAATATTTGCTTCTTGCCTTCCGATACAGCTTTCCTGGGACTAAGTGTGGTGTAAGATAGAATTATAGCTACTTTTGCTTAAGATGTCGTTAATGATGGTAGAGAGCAATAGCCTCCCCCCCCCCCCCCCTTCCCACCGAGAGGCAGAGAATCTTCACCTATAAAATTGTGTGATGATTCTTTTTAGTTATCTGACCATGTGAAAAGCATCTGCACAGGATTGGGTGTTTAGCGGACACAGGAATTTGCTATTCACATAATTGGATAACTGAAGTGTTTTTTTACAGCAAATTCTTTTTTTTAGTAAATCAGCCTCAGCATTAGTAGCCAGAAAAAAAACAATATTTTTTACTTTCTTCTATAAAACATATCCAATTTTTAAAAATCCAATTTAAAAAATGTATTCTACTACATGTCTTTTGTAAAAAAAAAATGGTTTAATTCAGTAGTTGGCATGCTCAGAAATAAAGCAAAGCATGTGATAATGTTGACACAGTCATTTTGGGTTCCCCTCAGTTGTCGGGCCCTACGGAATAGGATGTAAACCTAAACTGGCATGTCTAGATTTTACTGAAATATGGATTGTTACATTTTAGCTTTTTGTTTGGTTGGTAAACTATCTACTTCTTTGAGAAATACAGGGCAGTTACATACATACCAAATCTTCAGTGCCATCAACTTTGGACAGGCATTAACTTTAAATTATAATGGCACCCTCAGATCTCTTGGTCTTCATGGTTTTGCTGAAATTTGAAAGCAGAAAGGTTTGCTACTTAAGTATGATTTTAAATTTAGTTGTGGCATCTCTTTACCTCTGTTGGATCAGCTTCTGTTCCATCAATCTTTAAATCCATATTGTGTTTTTAGTGTAAGAAGGGTCAACAGGTTACTTTGAAGATTACCCCAGCAATTTATGTATACTGTAATGGCATTTGTAATGGCTTGTGGTAACTTACTCCGTTGCCTGTGTGATATCAGGTTGAAAGGGGCAAAAAGAGCCTGGGGAGGTGAGGGAGAGTTGGTGCAGATCAGGTGACTCAGGTTTTAAAGATTTGGGAGATAAAAAAATATAAAAAATAAAATATTCCCCAATGTACTCAGGTTTACCAGAAGCTCCTGCATGGTTCTCCCTTGACTGGTCCAACCTTATCCCTTAATATAATTTTATTACAATAATATATTGAAGTCCTATTTCAAGTTTGGAAAAAACAATATACATGCTCGTTAAATGATTCATTGTAATACTTGCAAAGCGGGGTGAGTATGCACATTTCATAACTAATTACTTGAAAAGCAGGAAAATAAACAAAGATGATCTTAGGATTCTGAATGTCAGCGTGTTTTAAAACATCTATCACTGTAAAGTAATGAACTAAAACAAAGCATTTAATGACCACAGCCAGAGTTAAAATCCAATAGCTGGTTCATTTATTAAACACCACTGCTAATTAAATGCATTTAGCAGTTACATTTGCTATCTAAAATCATAAAGCGAAGTACATCTTATTAGATGAAAGAAAAATGTTACATCATGTCTATAGCAGACAGAGAAATGGGCATTATATCGACCATGGCGCATAGAAATACAGTACAGTAGAGGAGCAGTACAAGTTGGGACATATTTATTATACAGTATCTACCTAATTCATAAATTTCTCCCCTTTACTGGTAAGAAGTAGCACTACATCATTACAAATGTGCATCTTGTCCGTGGTGATATTCTGTATATAGAGCAAATTTATACAAAAATTGTCGGGGGGGCTGTCCAGGATTACCATTGCCGCTTACGTAAACCATATAGAGCTAGCACAAATCTCTTTTTAAATGAGTCAGATGGATTTATGGAAATATAAGTGGTGTGGGCTGCTATGGTGGCAGTTCTTCCAATGCATAAATCTGTAGTGTTCCCAAAGCACTTTACGTTAAACTATGTGCACATTTTTAAATGTAGTGTTTCAAAGCCAAAACAGCCAATTTGATAAGGAATTAGCCTGGCTTCAAAATGTTGGATCATGTTTAATAAATGAGCATCTACAGTTAATCTTTTGGTGTGCTGGCATATTATCGTATCCAACATAATCCTTGCATCATTCTGGTCTGCTTATATTGAGCCAGCTTTAAAAATCATGAAAACAAACAAAAATGCTAACCTATGTAGACATCCATAAAAGCAGGACAGAAAAAAAGCCATTTTACCACAGAAAACAAAGAAACGCCTTATCTATTTATTACAGTTAGTTTATGCCTTTCTACCTGCACTTTTACTTATACAGTTATCATCATTACCTTACCTCATTCCTTGGATGTAAAAAAACAACAGTAGGCACAATGGTTGCAGCAGTTACGACACCTGCCTAATGAAGATGTCTCTCAAAAAATCTTTCTTTTTATGGCCCTACCATCTGAGGATGGCTACAAAAGGCTTAATAGAAGCAATAATTCTTCATATTTAAGTTATTGCTTCCAACAATTTGGCTGTTTATGCTTCATCCTATAAGGAGATTGCACTTCTTCACTGGTCTGTGGAGAAAAGGATCCCAAATAACGTTGGTGCTTCTCTATTATCATTGGGCAGGTATGACTACTGGTCCTAACACTGGAATAAATTAATCAACGATGAGCATATGCACTGATCAGCCATAACTTTATGACCACTCACCTAATATTGATCAGGTCCCCTTTTTGACGGCAAAACAGCCCTGACCAGTCGAGGCATGGATGCCACTAGACATCTGAAGGTATGCTATGGCATCTGGCAAAACACTTTCAGTAGCAGATCCTTTAAGTCCTGTAGGCTGAGAGGTTGGGTTTCCATAGAACTGATTTCTTTTTCCAGCACTTTACACAGATGCTCGATTAGATTGAGATCTGGAGAATTTGGAGGTCAAATCAACACTTCAAACTCATTGTGTTCCTCAAACCATTCTTGAACTGTTTTTGCAGTGCAGTAGTGCTGCATTATCCTGCTGAAAGAGGCCACTGCCATAGGGAATACAGTTTCCATGAAGGAGTGTACTTGGTCAGCAATATTGTTTAGGTAGGCAGTACATTTCAAATAGCATCCACATGAATGGTAGGACCCAAGATTTTCCAGCAGAATATTGCCCAAAGCATCACAATGCTTCCTCTGGCTTGCCTTCTTCCCATACTGCATTCTGGTCCCATGTCTTCTCTAGGTAAGCAGTGCACATGCACCACATGATGTAAAATAAAACATGATTCATAAGACCAAACCACCTTCTTCCATTGCTCAGTGGTTCAGTTTTGATGCTCATGTGCCCATTGTAGGCACTTTTGGTTGTGGACATAAGTCAGCGTGGGTATCCCAATCTGATGGATGTAGGGAGGTCTGGTTCGGTTTACTTGGTAAGGGGTTGCCAACAGTGAGAAGGCTACCTCTGGAAGGGTTAATACATGCTTTCCTGTAGGCTATAGAGGTGTGATCCTGGGCTACAGAATGAGAAAGTTCCTTCTGTGCAACATGAGTCTGGACAGTCAATGTAGGTTGACCACTTGAAGTGCTCCCAAGGAGGGTTCAGTGACATTGTCAGAGCATGTAGGGCGGGGTGGTCAAAGTTCCCAGAGACACTCCAGTACAAAGATGAAATATGGGCAACACTGAGAGATGTCCTTTTCCAGCTACTATACAAATTCAAAAATAAGCAGCCCTGAAGATGAAGCCCAAATTGTAGCACTGGCCCCTATCAGCAACACTGCAAAGAAAGGTAAAATCTTCCTCTGCAACTTTATTTATTGTAATCATTTCATCATGTCAAGCTGACAAACAGTTGATGTATTTTACATGTATGTAAAGTAGAATGTCAGAATTGTATTTTAGTTTGGAGTAAAACTGTTAGAATCTCTGTCAGATGAGTGTTATTCTCTCCCTCTGGAGAAATTTCCTTTATCTTCTATCCCCATAAAAAATCAGGAAGTGAAGAGAAATCCCCATTATGGGAACACAAACTGCAACAAAACCTGATAGCATTTTTAACGTTTCCCCACTCTATCCAAAACTATCTAAAAAATGTTATAGAATTGAACATTACACCAGGGATGGGTCATGGAAAGCAGGTATATTTCCTCACTATTTGGGTTTTGGTCCCTTTAAGAAGGACACTTTAAAGGTAATGATAAATACTCAGGGGTTCTCACCCATGCAGGCTGAGGGGTTCCGGGATAGTCTAGGTAGAGAGGAGAGGATTGACTTTCTGTACCCTTCAGATTGGTAAATCCTTATTAGGGAATCTGTACTTTGGAGGTTCAAAAAGTTTTGGGTGGAAAGAACCTGCAAACCCTGATTACAGGGACTTTGATCCTGAAGGGGTTAACCCAGATTATTCAGAGTCCAGAGAAGGAAGAGGAAACAGTTGGCATCTGGCAGTGAGAGAGAGCTGGACACAGGGTGAGATAAGCTTGGGATTGAGATACTGTAAGAGTCTCTCCTTTGGGAGGCCTGAAGCAAACAGGAAACCCTAGTAACCCAGTGTGGGACTGGTGGGTTGGATGACCCATTACCTTTTTTTTGCTACAGAACCAAAGTTTGGGCTGTTTTGTGTTCGTTAGCTGAAGTAAGCTGCTTTTATTTTTCTGAACTGTTTGCAAAACCAATAAAGATGGTCACTTTTACAAATGGATGGTGGTGGCCCAGGGCTCCAATATGACAAGTGTAATATTTAAAATTATTCTCCACCAATGAACATGGAAAAATCATGTAAATTAAATGAAAGAAATTGTTGCACATGTATAACCAGGTGGGAGGATAAAGACAAATTCAAGCATTTTTAGCTCAATTTACAGTAAATACAGTATCTATTCATCTATTATAAAACAAATAAAAAAAAGCTTAAAACAGTGTGTTTATTTCCATATATGTTAAAGATCGTACTCAAATATATATTAAACGTCCAAATACAATGCTGTCTGCTTAAAATATATCATATAGTAAAAATAAATATATTCAACAGAAAAGTGAATTTGATAGAACTCCAAAATGCTGATACAATACAATTTCAGACTCCACTATATCTACTCTTGGAAGTAGTTGAACAGAGAGGATATCTAGTGGTAAAAATGATGACATTTCAATCAGTGTTTGACCCTCTGGAAAATAATGTATTTGATGTAAATATACTGTACAATTTTTAGTGAATTCTTAAAACATATCATCACCTCTCATTTTTTAAACAATTCCTTTGACACTCAGAATATGGACCAGATCCTTGCTACCAACATTAACATAATCTAGCCACAGACAAGCATTTCTTTCCTAAATGTTCTGTTCTTGTATCCACAGAATTTATAAGTTATATATTAAACCCTGCACAACCCATAGGTGTGATACTATAGGTCAAATTCCTGCTGTTGCAATTTACACTCATGAAGATAAGATGCTGTTAGATGAAGTAATATGTACCTTCCTCTATGATATCATATACTGGCAAGCACAAATTTTTGCTTCACATTTGTATGGCCTTTTTTGTAGCTAATTTAAGCCTTGAACACATGCTGAGAATATCAGACAAACTAACATCCTTTTTCTTTTTTTTGCATGCTAGTCTCATATCAAACATGAAGAGGTTACTAAAGTTACAAAAATTTTCATATTGTAATGTATTTTTTCGTTTCAAAGTATTCGTGGTCTCGGTAACTCCATTTTTTATTGTCAAGTACTGTACTAATTAAACGAAAAATGTTCATTCTGTTATCATACGAGAACATTTTTCATGTTTGTCCCTTCAGGTAATTTCACATGAATTGTTGTGATTGTCTCTCGAAAGCTGTGTGCTAACGATTAAATTAATGAATGATTGCTTTGAAAGCTGTATTTTTCATCCAATTTTATCATCATGTGTACTAGGCATTAACTGATTGTTTGGTAATGGAAAAAAATAGGGAAAGCACTACCTAAAGCTTTGACTTTTTTCTGCAACCACCTTGCAACTTTTTTTAAATTGACATATAAATGTATAACACATTGGAATTTTTTACGATTTTATTTGATTTTAGGCAAAAGCCAGGACATTTACTTGCAATTTATTGCATCTTTGCAATAATAATGGCATATGTACACGGGTATAAACAATGGACCAGAAAAACACCTCTTATGAGTTTGAATTTTGCATTTGTTATTCATTTACATATGATTATGACACATTTGCCATACATTTGTATTGACTTTTTCAGAGTAATAAAATAAAAGTGCAAACTGATCTCAAACTGACACTTAACTGATCTTGAAAGTCATCAATGAAGTATCAGTTAATTACTGCAATATGGTGATCTGCATTGTATGTTTAATACCTGGGAATAAAGCCCTCTTTAACAGTTATATCACAGGTATAACAGATTTTATGTTTTTAATTCTGATTTGTTATCTACAATAAATTGTATTTTTGACTTCATGGATAGTTACATTGTTGTGTTACAATCCGGGTTTGCTTTTATACTGTATGTCCATCTAGGTACACATGTGCAATATTTTTTTCACATAATTGATGTTATGAAAACATATCAGCTGCACTCCAAACCTAGCTCCTCTTGCTGTAATTTTTGATTAACTTGAAAGTTACCACCTACAACATGTCTCCACCTGAAAACCAACCTTCCTTGATGTGTTTCACCACTCATGGCTTGCTCAAAAGGATAGGGGAAGGCTGTGATTGGACACAACCGATCAGCAGGTCTCAGCCACAAATCATTGGCTGAAATGTATTGACAAAATTGCGCTGGGAAATTGCTCTGGGGTTAACAGGGTGCACGTGCATGGGCACACCAAACCTGGAAGCAGGCGACAACATTTATTTATGTTGCTGAGCCTGTAGCTGTGGCTCACAGTAGTTGTGAATTCCAGTAGCGAATCTACTGTGACTGAGCGGCAAGTGGTTAAGTCCTGTAAGCTGCGAGGTGGGGCCTCCATGGATCAGACTTGTTTTTCCAGCACCTCCCATAGGTGCTTGACTGGATTGAGATCTGGAGAATTTGGAAGCCAAGTCAACACCTCAAACTCTTTGTGTTCCTCAAACCATTCTTGAGATCATCAGACCAGGCCACCTCCTTCCATTGCTCTGTGGTCCTGTTCTGATGCTTACATCACCATGGGCACCCTGATTGGTCTGTGGTGATGCAGCCCCATACACAAAAACCTGCAATGCTCTGTGTGTTCTGACACCTTTCTGTCGGTACCGGCTTTAGCATGTTTAGGAAATTGGAGCTACAGTGGCTCTTCTGTTGAATCGGACTACACAGGCCAGCCATTGCTCCCCAGGTGCATCAATAAGCCTTGGCCACCCATGACTTTGTCGCTGGGTTGCCGGTTATTCTTCCTTGGAACACTTTTGGTCAGTCCTAACCACTGCAGATCGGAAACGTCCCACAAGATTTGGAGTTGCTCTGACCCAGTCTTCTAGCTATTACAATTTGGCCCTTTTCAAAGTCACTGAAATCCTTATGCTTGTCCATTTTTACTACTTTCAACACATCAACTTCAGGGCCAACATGTTCACTTGCTGCCTAATATATCCTACCCACTTACAGGTGCCATTGTCAAGAGATAATCAATGTTATTCACTTTACCTGTCAATTGTCATAATGTTATGGCTGATCGGTGCATATTACCAGCACTTCATGTTTTATTCATTAGTTACAATGGGGATTGTTTGCACTTGTTTTAATGAGCACTTTACTAGTTATCCTTTAAGGTTTCCTAGCAACGGAACTTTTTTGTATGTTTAAAGTGACGGGCACATTACCTCTGTTTTTATACCGCTTTGGCACTTTAAAGTGGTATTAGTGGTTCTAAAGGCAAAAGGTTTTTTTACCTTACTGCATTCTCTGGCTTAAGGTAAAATATATTTCAATAGTAGCTCCTCCCAGCACCCTCCCTTAAGTCTTCTTGAGAGTCTTCTCTCAATCCAGCACTGTCCTGTCTGCAGCAGCTCTTCTCCCCTCTCCCTGGTCTCACAGGCTTTGCTCTTAGCAGTGGGAGCCATTGGCTCCTGCTACTGTCAATCAAATCCTGTAAGGAAGGAGCGGGGGGTGGGGTTGTGCTGTGCTGTGTGTGTCAATGGATGCACACAGCCAGGCTAGGGAGTGACCCCGCAAGAGTGCCCTCATAGCAAGTGGCTTTTCAACCGCTTTAAACCCAAAACCAAAAATGTCAATAAATTGCAACTTACCAATCCTTAGATCCTTATTCATAAAAATGTCCCCTCCTTCTACCTATCCTGCCTAACCTGTATAAAAATAGATCAGTGTATTGACCTATTTTCAATCCGGTCTGGTCACATGATCCCTCAGTTTTGGCTCCTCTGAGGAAGGGAGAGCTCAATAATGGCTGTGAATTCCAGGAGCCATGACATCACCCATAGGCTCCCATGGCCCGGCCATTGTCAGCCCTCTTTCCTCTCCCCTACAGCAGCTGCTCACTGACACAGGGGAGCCAGAGCTGCAGCATCATGTGACTGGAGTGGATTAAAAATAGGTAAGTGTACACATCTTTTTTATACAGGATAGGTAGGAGGAGGGGGAGGGAACATTTTTAAAAATAGTTATAGGCTTTTCCTCCATTTTAATAAACATGAAGATCATGGAGGTCTGATATGTAGATGACACTAATGCTGGGACTCTATTATCACTTCTACTGAACACTGACATTAGGACACCCATGTTTGGGGTGTCAGTGGTTGGAGGTACGTGGGTGTCAGTGGTTTGGGATAGGTGGTTGTCAGTGCTTGGGAGTAGGTAGGTGTCAGACTGGGGAGTCAGTGGTTGGGGGTAGGTGTCAGTTTGGTGTGTCAGTGGTTGGGGGTAGGTGGGTATCAGCCTGGAGTGTCAGTGGTTGGGGCAATGAGGCTGGCAATTTGAGATGCCTGTGGTTGGGGGTTGGTGGGTGTTAGTGGCTGGGGGTAGACCGACGTCACGGCGGTCACATGATCGGGAAAGGTCACGATTGAGAGAGCAGATCGGGACCTCTCCGTGAGTACCGGACATGTGTGCTGGGAGCGCGCAGGGCACACGCTCTCAGCACATATGTTTTCTCTTACCTGAACGCAAATGTGCGGCCGCTCGGCGTCTAGGCCCAAACATCGGGAGGCCACACATTTGTGTGCGGCCCGCGTAAAGGGTTAAAAAGGCAGTTTGCAGTTTGGAAAACTTTTTTCACACTTTTTTTTAACATATTTTTAATGTGTTATTGCAGGGGTCTCCAAACTTTCTAAACATAGGGCCAATTTACTGTTCATTAGACTTTCGGGAGGCCGGACTGTAGCCATTAGGAGTAGAAATTGTCCCGACATCAGTGGGAGTAAACAACTCATCTTTGGTATTAGAGGGAGGAAAAGCCCCCCTTCATTGGTGTAAGTGGGAGGAATAGTGCCCAATTGTTGGTGTCAGTGAGAGGAATAGTGCCCAGTTGTGTCAGTGGGAGGAATAGTGCCCCATCATTAGTGTCAGTTTGAGGAATACTGTCCTATTGTTGGTGTCAGTGGGGGGAACTATTGCCCCATCAATGGTGTGGGTGGGAGGAACAGTGCCCCATCATTAGTATCAGTGGGAGGAATATTGCCCCATCATTGCTATCAGTGGGAGGAATAGTGCCCCATCATTGGTATCAGTGGGAGGAATATTGCCCCATCATTGCTAACAGTGGGGGGAATATTGCCCCATCATTGCTATCAGTGGGAGGAATAGTGCCCCATCATTGGTATTAGTGGGAGGAATAGTGCCCCATCATTGGTATCAGTGGGAGGAATAGTGCCCCGTCATTGGTATCAGTGGGAGGAATAGTGCCCCATCATTGGTATCAGTGGGAGAAATAGTGCCCCGTCATTGGTATCAGTGGGAGGAATAGTGCCCCATCGTTGGTATCAGTGGGATGAATAGTGCCCCATCATTGGTGTCAGTGGGAGGAATAGTGCCCCATCATTGGTATCAGTGGGAGAAATAGTGCCCCGTCATTGGTATCAGTGGGAGGAATAGTGCCCCATCGTTGGTATCAGTGGGATGAATAGTGCCCCATCATTGGTATTAGTGGGAGGAATAGTGCCCCATCATTGGTATCAGTGGGGTGAATAGTGCCCCATCATTGGTATCAGTGGGGAGGAATAGTGCCCCATCATTGGTATCAGTGGGGTGAATAGTGCCCCGTCATTGGTATCAGTGGGAGGAATAGTGCCCCGTCATTGGTATCAGTGGGAGGAATATTGTCCCATCTCCCAGCCATAAAGGTTCTGTCATTGATAATGTAAACCTCCACTAACCTATTAAAATGTCATGGTCAGCCAATTCAATGCTGCTGGGAGTTCTAAGAGGATGAAGCAGTCATCCTTGTCCTTCACTGAGACCTTGGATCCCCAACCCAGGATCTAGTGGGCAGAGAATAATTCCCTTTAGTGTTGCACAGTTATACAGGCTCCTTTCCTTTACTTAAATTCTGATTTCACTGCACACTGTGAGCTTCTCACAATGTGTATTAGAAGCAGCAGCTAGCCAGATAGAGCCTGCCTATTTCCTGGCTGGAGGGCGTCCAGCATCATCTAGCACTTTACTCCCCATCTGGACTGTCCCTGGCCTGCTCTTTTCATTTATAGGATTTTAGTTATTTCAGTCATGGAGGCTGAGCAGCACATGTGGGTATTACCTAGCACAGTTTGCATGCAAATACAGCCTGCATGGAAATTGAATTTTTATTACTTGCATAACTCCTCCCAAAAGACAGCTCGCCTTATTGCATAGGGGCTCTTGAGAGGAGTACTGAGGCAGGGCACATGATGTTTTAGGAAGCTATGTACAGCACCCTGTCAGACACTGTCAGCAGTTGTGGTCTGCCTGCATTGCATAGAGAAGCATAGAGAACCAGGTTGACAACACTGGATCTATGTAATGAAAGGGAAATGGTTTTATTTAAAAATTTTATTAGCATGTTGATGAGAAAGGAGAGTGAGGAACCATGAAAGGCAAAGGGGTTCCACTTAAAATCCATACCAGACCCAAAGGGCCTGGTATGGATTTGGGGGGGGACCCCCACACTGTTCTCTTTACCATTTTGTATTACCATCAAAGGTTTTTTTATATTCAGCTGTCAGCGGGGAACCTCGAATACAGTTGAAAACTTATCCATTGTTAAGGATCCGGCCCTCTCCTTAACAACCAGTAAACATGGAAATTTAGTAGAGTTTAGGGGAGTTTAGTAGAGTTTAGGAGCTGTCAGCGTTTTTTCTGTCAACACGTTGCTGCTCCAGAACGCACTGGCAGACGTTTTTCTGCCACTAAACTCTCCTGCCAAAAAACGCTACTAAAAGCCTATGTGTGCATAAATACATAGGATAACATGCAGGGGAGCTTAGAGACAGTTAAAAAAAAACATCTGTTGCTCAAAACAGCAGCTGTAAAAATGCCCAGTGTGTATGAGGCATTATGTATTTCAGAGGGTGGAATGCTCTATCTTAAACATCAACAGCGATATTCTCCAATCTTCTTTCAGCCCTGTTCTGGTCAATTGCAGCACTTCATACCTTGATCAAGGGGAGCTTTTCAGCTTCCTGAAATGCAATATTTTGTTAAACTGATTTTTGTTTTTTTTTTAATGGTTGTGTGCTTTAAGCATAGGACCACAAGTTCCCTGGTGGGCAATGTGGATATTTCACTCATTAGAGACTGCAGATAGTGCACTGTTCTTAATAATAAAAATACATTTTATTTTATATAGCACCTTTAAAGGTAGCTTCTCAAAGCTTGTCTAAAGAAAAAAGTTTTTAGATTTGATTTGAATGAGTACCTTGGATCTTACTGTATCTAGATCCCCTATAGGTGGATTCTAGATACAGGTGAAAAAGCATGTAATTTTTGTGGCATGATCTAGCAGCACCCTGTGTGGGAGTTATCTTTTAAGGCTTATCTGAGGGTTGTCTTGTATATGTTAGTAATAATAACATGGATATATTGGCAGTTGTTTTCATGTTTTAAACCTGAAGCTGTCATTAAAAAAATACTTGGTGGTCTTGCCACGAAGGTCCTTGTTCAGGCACTTCCTATTATGGATGACAACTGGCTCCCAGTTGTGCTTCTGAGTTGTCATCCTGGTTGCACCTAAAACCTTTTCACATTTGTCATTATCAAAGCAGTCCAAATTAATGATGTGCAGTGAAAACTGGAGCAAGTGCATATAGACAGGAAGGGCTGGAAGACACCGGAGGAGATCAGAAACACTGAGATTAAATAACAGATGAATAAAATGAAATAGGATTACTATATAGTATATTATTATGAAAAAAAATCATGACAATTGTTTGACATACATTGTTTTAGCAAAGTAAATGTCATATAGTTAGGATTTAGAGCT